>NC_091168.1:27618780-27623780 GCF_040958095.1 Procambarus clarkii | reverse complement strand
TTCTCTTACATGAGTACCGGGTACAAGATTTCCTGCGCCCTTGATTTAATTTAATATCTTTCACTTAACGTTAAATTGTTAAAGATCACACAGGATAGGTACCAGTTGCCACGTTGTCCTGTTTCTGACATTTCATTATTGAACATTCGTGTACCTTTATTTGCTAATTTCACCATGTTTCGTCTCCAAACTTTCCGTGCAAATCCAGCAGGTGAAATAGGGACTTTGAGTCGTGCCAAGAGGACTGAACTACAAACTCTTGCACATGAGTATCAACTAGAAGTTCCCTATCAAGCCAACAAAAATGACCTACACAACCTGTTGCTGGATTACTATTTAGAGCAAGGTAAGATAGACTCTGAAACTCATGAAACTTACTATATTGCAGATAAAACTGATTTGGCAACGCTGAAACTCAAACTAGAGCTGGCCAAGATTGAAGAACGAACAGCTGCCATACGGAGGGAAGAACAAGAACGCGAAGCTGCTATGAGGAGAGACGAACGAGAACGCGAAGCTGCTTTGAGGAGAGAAGAACACGAACGCGAGGTCGCATTACTCCGTGAACGTGAACGAGTACAGCTTGAAACACTCCAGGAGCGGGAACGCTTACAGCTTGAAACCAAACAACGCGAGTTGGAAATACAACGCGAACATGACAAGCAACAAGCGACTCTGGCTCTAGAGTGTCGTCAACGTGAAATCGCCTTGGAAACTTCACACTTCACTCAACGCCAGCAAGCTACTGCCAATCTTCCCGTCAGTTTTAATATATCACATGCAAGTAAGTTAATGCCATCCTTTGTAGAAGCAGAAGTTGATGTGTTCTTTACCACCTTTGAAACCCTTGCTAATCAACTCAGTTGGCCTGTCGACCAATGGGCCACACTTCTCAGAGTCCATCTTACAGGTAGAGCTGCAGTCACACTCAGTACTTTGGCGTCTGAGAATGACTACTACACTCTGAAACAAGCAGTGTTGGACGCCTACCTCCTCTCTACTGAAAGTTATAGAAGGAAATTCCGTGACCACCTGAAGGCAAGTACCACTACCTTCCTCGAGTTTGCTAACACGAAACGGAGGTATTTCATGAAATGGCTGGAAGCAGCACATGTCTCTACTTTTACAGAACTCGTCAACCTGATGCTTGTTGAAGAATTCTTGAGACGTGTGCCGCCTCCTGTCCGCCTCTACTTAGCAGATAAAGAAGAAACCGACTACCTGAAGTGTGCTAAGTCGGCTGACACTTACAGCCTCATCCACCGGCTGACACCTGAACCATCCTCCAGTAAGAAGTCGTGGTACAGTTACGAGAAGGTGAGCCCCGATCAAGCTGGTTCACAACTGTACTGCAAGTATTGTAGACTCTATGGACATACCATAGACAAGTGTGGTAAGTCTCAATACAAGGGAACCACTGACCAACAACGACCCAAACCAACTCCTCCTAAGTCCGGTAAGCCTGTGATGAATGTTGGTGTTGATGTTAATGATCTTTCTCTTTTCAGTAACCACCTGTATACTGGAACTGTCTCTGCCAACGGTTCAAATCCGGAGGGACGTTTCAAATTGAAGATCTTGAGGGACACAGCGGCTCTACAATCGATCATCTTGAAGTCGGCTGTGCCCAACATAGTCTACACCGGGGAAACAGTCTTCATCACTGACCTCACTGCTACCACTCCATACCCTCTCGCCAGAGTCCACCTGGATTGTCCCTACGTGAACGGGGAAGTCCAAGTCGCCGTCAGGGAAAAGCCTTTTCCCATGCCTGGAGTGCAACTTCTCCTAGGCAACGACTTGGCAGAAGACCTGCAACCAACCAACCTGATCGTCATGGACAAACCCCAGGTGTGTAACTCTGTGCCAAGTAACCCTATTCTTGAGTATGTTCCAGCAGAGGTTCAAGAGAGTGAAGTTTCTCCTCCGGTTCTCGTGACCACCCGTGCACAAGCCGCACGTCCACAGCCAGCTGACTCTACTGCTACCGCTGTCCCTCAAGACCCTCAGAAACTACCCCCGCATCTGACCAAGTTGGAGTTCCGTAAGTTGCAGAGGGAAGATCTTACTTTAACACCATTGTTTTTCCAGGCTGAGACTCAACCCGACAGTATTCCTGGGTTCTTCCTAGAGAACGACTTGCTCTACCGCCGATATAGACCCAGTAAACTGAAGGAGGAGGACGATTGGGCCAACACCGAACAACTTGTGATTCCCACCAGCCTGCGGCCCACTATTCTACACCTGGCCCATGGAGCATTCTCCCACTACGGCTTCAACAAGACTTACCATGGGATTCGTCAAGACTACTACTGGCCAGGTATGGTAAACAACGTCAAACAGTACGTAAAACAGTGTCATACATGTCAGATGGCAGGCAAACCGAACGTCTCCATTCCCAGAGCACCACTGATTCCCATACAGGTGCCTGCGGAACCTTTCCACAGACTCATAATAGACTGTGTTGGTCCTTTACCTCGGACCAGTTCAGGTAACGCCTACATCCTAACCATCCTGTGTCCTACCACCAGATTTCCCATAGCAGTTCCAGTGAAGAACATCACGGCTGCTACGGTTATCAAACATCTACTGAAGATCTTCACTCAATACGGATTTCCCAGGGAGATTCAAAGTGACTGTGGCACCAACTTCACCAGTGATCTCTTCAAAAGGACACTGGAGGAGTTCAACATCAAACAGGTATTGTCCAGCCCCTATCATCCTGCTTCACAGGGTTCTCTTGAACGTAGTCATCAGACCATCAAAGCACTCTTGAAAAAGTTTTGTAGTGAAACCTCAAAGGATTGGGATAAGCAGATTGACCTAATAATGTGTATTTTCAGAAGTCTCCCCAATGAGTCCCTAGGAGTATCTCCTTATGAGATGCTCTACGGCCGTAAGTGCCGTACTCCCCTTAAGGCTTTCAAAGACTCTCTCAGAGATGCCACCTTCAGTGAGCATCAGAATGTGCCCCAGTTTCTTCAAAACCTTCAACACATTCTAGAGAGAGTCCACCGCTTTGCCCATGATAATCTATTGAAAGCCCAGGTGAGAATGAAGACTCATTACGACCAGACCAGCAAAGTAAGAAAATTCAAGCCGGGAGACTTCGTCCTTGCTTATTTCCCTATCCCAGGTTCACCTTTACAAAACAGATTTTCAGGACCCTACTGCGTCAAAGAGTGCAGGAATAATAATAATTATGTGATAGAGACTCCAGATAGGCGGCGGAAGACCCAGCTGTGCCACGTCAACCTCCTGAAGCAATATAATGGTACTCCTCCCACTGTCTTGACTAACTATTCCACATTCACAGAACCCTACATCCACAGTGAGACCTTCCCAGCTTCTCCTCCCGAAAGCACTGACAAGGAGTCGGCGCTTTCTAATTCCAAAATCCTTAATGATCTTCCCAAATGCTTTCAGGATAATAATCGTGCTCCTATGCCGTCTTCTAATTCCACTCTCACCTCGTCAGATAAGCCCTTCATCCTCCATGTCGACGCCAATGGTACCGACGTGGGTGGTGTCGTGATGCAGCAACGAGGCGAGAAGAATACACCTGTCAGCGACTACTGCTACAAGGATCTACGGAACAATTGGCAAGGAGCTACTCTTCCTCATCCTGAAGCTTCAGCACTTCACTCCACACCTGAAAAGTGCTCGGTCCACCATCAATACGGACCACACCACCCTACACCTCCTGCAGCACGCCCACTTCTCATCTCAACGTCTTCTACTATGGGCTTGCTACCTGCAGAAATTCAACCTGGAGACACGCTATACCAAGAGTCTGACAACATCTTAGCCCATGATCTCTCCAGAGTTTATGAAGTAGAAGCAACTCCATCCATTACTCCACCACATAACGACGTACTTCTTCCAGAACCGCAGGCTTCGGGGGAGAGTTGTGACGATAATCTCCTTCAAGAGATTGAGCCTGCTCTTCCCTCCAAAATTACGTCTTCACAATTATATAAAAAGACTATGGAAGAAATGTCCAACAACGACAACAACACCAGCAAGGCTTGCAAGGGTGAGCAGAAACGTATGCAGCCCGCCACCTGTTCGGACCCAAATCACCAAACTACCCGTTGATCGCTACGGCTCCGCTGATTGGTCGCCGGTCTGGCTGCACCTGCACTCGCCCCCCAATACTACCCGATGTCTGGGGTCGCCCCAACATCAGTCTTCAGAATGTTCCGTGCTTTCGTAGCCAGCACACCTCCCAGCTAGACTCTAGAGTGTACTGAGAGAGGTGGTGGCTTTAAGCCAATATTCCAGCACCTCCCACTTACTGTTGTATTGCACTTCTTGTTATTTTGCCTTAACGTAACTTTCATTGTGTCATTTAAGTATTCTTATTATTTTGATTCATTGATTTTATTATACATATTTGTTTGTCCATATTTTCATGTTTTGATTTATTTAACGTAATTAAAATTTCATTGTTAAAGTTTTACTTGTGTTTTGTGTGTCTTCTCCTTACCTTACCACAGACGAAGTTCCAGTTTTTCTATTTTTTTTTATAACTATGTGACGAGGCCATACCCCTAGCCTTAAACAGCCGAACACCAACGCGTTACCGTCACAACAGCAATGACTCCTCTCCCATTTCCCCATCATACCTAATTTTAAAAGTATGAATTTCCCTATCATTCCTAGTTTTAAAATTATGAATAGAGTTTGCTTCCAAAACCTGCTCCTTAAGTGCATTCCATTTTCCCACTACTTTTTGATTGGACTAGCTGAGTGGACTGCGCGCGGGGTCTGGCAGCTGAGTGGGCAGCGCGCCTTCTCGTAATCCTGTGGCCCGGCACCTTTCAAAGCTGGAGAAATTACTGACCTGGAGAGCGTGCAGAGATCCTTTACTGCTAGAATCCACTCAGTAAAACATCTAAACTATTGGGACCGACTAAAGAGCCTAAAACTGTACTCCCTTGAGCGCAGGCGGAAGAGGTACATAATAATTTACACGTGGAAAATATTAGAGGGGCTGG
>NC_091168.1:27608780-27613780 GCF_040958095.1 Procambarus clarkii | reverse complement strand
CACTGATATAAGAGTAATCAGTTTTGAGACCCCAGTAGGAATGAGCGACCACAGTGTATTGGAGTTTGAGTACCTGATTGAAGAATGGTTATTGAACTCGAGGAGGGGTACTGAAAAAAACAGGCTGGCATTCCGAAAGGGAAACTATGAGGAGATAAGAAAATTCCTAACAGATATAGCATGGGAAACAGCTCAGGGGAAAGACGGCCCAAGACATGATGGACTACATCACGCAGAAGTACAAGGAAGCAGCAAACAAGTTTGTCCCAGTCCAAAAGGAAAACAGTGAATTGAAGATGAGAAACCCATGCTTTAATCAGAGATGTAGGTTAGCTAAGCAACAAAGTAAAAGGGCGTGGAGAAACTATAGGAATAACAGGACACTTGAGAGCAGAGAAAGATACCAGAGAGCCAGGAATGAATATGTCAGGTTGAGAAGAGAGGCACAAAGACAATATGAAAATGACATTGCAAGCAAGGCAAAGACTCAGCCTATATTGCTGCACAGCCACATCAGGAGAAAAACAACAGTAAAGAAACAGGTTATGAAATTAAGGATATAGGCAGAAGGATTCACTACAAACGACAAGGAAGTGAGTGAGGAACTGAATAAGAAATTCCAGGAGGTCTTCACCTTAGAGCAAGGAGATATTCCAGAAATAAAAGAGGGAATAGTAAACCAGGAACCACTGGAAGAGTTTGAAATTACCAGCGGGGAAGTAAGGAAGTGTTTACTAGAGTTGGATGTGACAAAGGCTATAGGCCCAGATGGACTCTCCCCTTGGATACTAAAGAAAGGAGCAGAAGAACTGTAGCTGTCACTCTCCATAATGTATAACAAATCACTGGCAACAGGGGAACTGCCAGAAATTTGGAAAGCAGCTAACGTAGTCCCGATATACAAGGGGATAGACAGGAGGCACTGAACTACAGGCCAGTGTCCCTAACCTACATACCATGCAAGCTGATGCAGAAGATTGTTCGAAGAAAGCTAGTGGAACATCTGGAGCGAAAAAACTTTGTAACATCAACATGGGTTCAGGGATGGCAGGTCCTGCCTCACAGGGTTACTTGAATTCTACGACCAGGCAACAAAAATAAGGCAAGAAAGGGAAGGGTGGGCCGACTGCATATTTTTGGATTGCCAGAAAGCCTTTGATACAGTACCACACAAGAGGCTAGTGAAAAAGCTGGAGATGAAGGCTGGAGTGAAAGGGAAGGTACTCCACTGGATAAAGGAGTACCTAAGCAACAGGAGACAACGAGTCAATTTGAGGGGTGAGGTCTCAGATTGGCGAGACGTTACGAGTGGAGTCCCGCAGGGGTCAGTCCTTGGACCTATACTGTTTCTGATATATGTAAATGATCTCCCAGAGGGTATAGACTCGTTTCTCTCAATGTTTGTCGATGATGCAAAAATTATGAGGATGGTTGAAACAGAGGATGATAGTAGGAGGCTACAAGATGACCTAGACAGACTGAGTGAATGGTCCAACAAATAGCTGTTGAAGTTCAATCCGAGTAAATGCAAAGTAATGAAACAAGGCGGTGGAAACAGTAGGCCAGACACAGGATACAGAATAGGAGATGAAGTACTTAATGAAACGGACAGAGAGAAAGATCTAGGAGTTGATATCACACCAAACCTGTCTCCTGAAGCCCACATAAAGAGACTAACGTCTGCGGCATATGCGAGGCTGGCTAACATCAGAACAGCGTTCAGGAACCTGTGTAAGGAATAATTCAGAATCTTGTATACCACATATGTAAGACCAATCCTGGAGTATGCGGCCCCAGCATGGAGCCCGTACCTTGTCAAGCACAAGACGAAGCTGGAAAAAGTTCCGAGGTATGCCACTAGACTAGTCCCAGGACTAAGAGGCATGAGTTACGAGGAAAGGCTGCGGGAAATGCACCTTACGACACTGGGAGACAGAAGAATAAGGGGAGACATGATCATAACCTACAAAATCCTCAGGGGGAATCGACCGGGTAGACAAGGATAAACTATTCAACACTGGTGGTACGCGAACAAGGGGACACAGGTAGAAACTGAGTAATCACATGAGCCACAGGGACGTTAGAAAGAACTTTTTCAGTGTCAGAGTAGTTAACAGATGAAATGCATTAGGCAGTGATGTGTTGGAGGCTGACTCCATACACAGTTTCAAATGTAGATATGATAGAGCCCAGTAGGCTCGGGAATCTGTACACCAGTTGATTGACAGTTGAGAGGCGGGACCAAAAAGCCAGAGCTCAACCCGCAAGCACAACTAGGTGAGTACACACGTCCTTCCAGCTCAGTCGACTGGATTCTGGGGTCGTAGTCTTAAGGACCCGGACTTGAATCCCAGTAGACGCAGAAACAAATGAGCAGAGTGTCTTTCACCTGATGCATCTTTTCACCTAGCAGCAAATAGGTACCTGAGAGCTAGACAGCGGCTATGGGCTGTTTCGTGGGGATGTGTGAGAAATATGAAGTAGATATGACAGAGGACAATAGGTCAGAAGTCTGTACATTACTCAACCGACGGTGAGAAAGGCGGGGTCCAATAGCTAGCACCTCGACGCTGCAAGCACAAATAGTAAATACACTAAACATTAAGCCATATACTGGCTGAGAGTCATAATATCCTGCTGACACAACAGGTAACATGATCACTCACACCATTAATCAACATGCTGGATTTATTGTTTGATAGTCTGTTGGTTCATGTGTGTGTGTGTGTGTGTGTTTGTATGTGTACTCACCTAGTAGTGTTTGCGGGGGTTTAGCTCTGGCTCTTTGGTCCCGCCTCTCAACCGTCAATCAACAGGTGTGTGTGTGTGTGTGTGTGTGTGTGTGTGTGTGTGTGTGTGTGTGTGTGTGTGTGTGTGTGTGTGTGTATTCACCTAGTTGTGCTTTCGGGGGGTGGGCTGTGCTCTTTCGGCCCGCCTCTCAACTGTCAATCAACTGAAATTGGGATGACACGCATAACTGGCCTGTTCTGATACATGTTCTTGCTGGTACATGACAACAGTTAGGACACATGATACTCGCCAGTTCTGATTCATGTTCTCGTTTGAGTACAAGGAGTAAAACAAATAATTTTGTCTGAAGAGCAGAGAATCAAGCAATATTAACATTCCGTCTACCAACACAGAACAGGCTAAAAGTCTAACTAGAGTCTTCGTCTACACTCTAAAGGAAGCAAAAGAGCAGCACATTATACATATTATTATATATATATATATATATATATATATATATATATATATATATATATATATATATATATATATATATATATATATGCACAACTTGCCTAAACACCGCAAGAGAGATTATACAACCTTAGAACACTTTCCCACCAGGAGATTCGAACCCTAGCCAGTACAGAAGCCTTACAGCAACTGGCATAACTGGTAAGCCTTTAACCCACTGCACCACAGCTCAGACCCTTAAAAGAGATGGTAATTTCGGAGTATTTCACCTTCAAAGATCACTCACTTTCTTTGAGTGAGTAGCCCCTCACTATGCTCTAGTTGCCCTTGGGAGGTGGTGATCTTTGGAGGTGAAATACTCCAAAATTACCATCTCTTAAGGGTCTGAGCTGTGGTGCAGTGGGTTAAAGGCTTACCAGTTATGCCAGTTGCTGTAAGGCTTCTGTGCCGGCTAGGGTTCGAATCTCCTGGTGGGAAAGTGTTCTAAGGTTGTATAATCTCTGTATCAAGGATAATAATAGCATAAAATAGAAGATAGTTACAATGAATTTGTGAGACAAATGTGTATCAATGATCCTACTCAAAATGCCCTTTAACTGATCAATCAAAAATGGATCTAAATTATATAAACCACTGCTAATATTCAAATTACATGATTTTGTAATCTGTATTAAAGCAAATTCAATTATGTTCCTATTGAAAGTGATTATACAATTCGTTATTGAAAAAGATAAATTTGAAAATAAACTATCCCAATTAATTTGGTGAGAATTGCCTGACAAATGAACAAAGCATTAGACAATTGGCCATGTCTTGCAGAGTATTTTTGTGGCGAAATTCTACATTTCAAATCTTTAGATGTATGCCCAACATATTACTTATTACAGTCTTTACAAGGTATTTTATAAATGACACAATTATCATTACGAGGGCTGTTTCTAATTACAGTAATAGTTTACCAACAGTATTTTCGTAGGTAAACAGTGCATGTATTTCAAAACGTTTCGAGGCCTTGACAATATTCTCAAACCCAGAGAAATATGGTAAACATGACACATTCTTTGGGCGAATTTTCTCACTGCATATATTATTATAATATGTACGACGTGCTTTGCTACGGCAAACTTCCAAAAAACTCAGTGGATAAGCTTGAAACCAATAGAATCAATATTCTTAAAGTCTAATCCTTTATCGCCATTGCTTTCAAACTTGTACATGGATTTCTTCGAAAAGAAATTTGTTTCAAAAATTACCCCTGGAATCATTCTATGGTTTAGATATGTTTTTGATATTTTGTGTATATGGCCTACAGATGTAAACACAGACGCATTTGTAGCTAAACTTAATGACCAAGTCACCTCTATAAAATTTACTATGGAGACTGAAATTGATAAATGTTTGCCATTCTTAGATATACTTATTCATAGGGAAGATTTTTCAATAAAGTTTAGTGTGTACAGAAAGCATACGAATAATTTATCTTACGTTCATTATTTCTCAGGGGCATGGATACAATGTGACCAAATCAATTTTTTCCTCTATATTTCTAAGAGCTTAGAAATAAGCTCTTAGAAATATAGAGGAAAATGTCTTCGGATTGTTAGTCCAGAATTCTTAGATGAAGAGTTTAAGAATATTGATTCTATTGGTCTCAATCTTATCCACTGAGTTTTTTTTAAGTTTGCCGTAGCAAAGCACGTCGTACATATTATAATAATATATGCAGTGAGAAAATTCGCCCAAAGAATGTGTTATATCTATTTTCAAACCCAGAAAAATATGGTAAAGTCAAGGCC
>NC_091168.1:27498780-27606280 GCF_040958095.1 Procambarus clarkii | reverse complement strand
AACACCTCCCGAATCTGGTCTCTGTGGTTGTGGTTTTCAGCAAGAGTTTTGATTGAAAATAAAGAAAACGGGAAGTGAAAAATAACGGGCGATGAGTATTTTTGTTATAATATGCACTCTAATTAGTTTACATTTGTACCAGTCCACACCTGCACCAACACACACCTGCCCCAGCCCTCACTTGTGCCAAAACCAACACACACCTGTGCCAGCCCACACCTGTGCCAGCCCACACCTGTGCCAGCTCACACCTGCACCAACACACCTGTACCAGCCCACACCTAAAAGGAGGATTAAAACAGAGGAAGATAGTATGAGGCTACAAGAGGACCTAGACAAACAATGAATGGTCCAACAAATGGCCACTAAAGTTCAACCCAAGTAAATGTAAGGTAATGAACTAGGTAGTAGAAACAGGAGGCCAGACACAGGACACAAAATTGGAGCTGAAGTACTATCATGAAACGGACAGAGAGGAAAATCTAAGAGTTGATATCACACCATACCTGTCTCCTGAAACCCACATAAAAAGAATAACATCTGTGGCATATGCGAGGCTGGCTAACATCAGAACTGCGTTCAGAAACCTGTGCAAGGAATCATTCAAAACCTTGTACACCACATATGTAAGACCAATCCTGGAGTATGCGGCCCCAGCATGGAGCCCGTAACTTGTCAAGCACATGACGAAGCTGGAAAAAGTTCAAAGGTATGCCACTAGACTAGTCCCAGAGCTAAGAGGCATGAGTTACGAGGAAAAGCTGCGTGAATTTTTTCAAGTGTTCAAACATTCAAAATGTTCGAACCAAGAGGTCTTCACCCGATACATTTACACCAGAAAAATATCTGAACCTGCAAGACTATTGATATCTGTGTAAACTGTAAACTGGTTGGCGGGTTGTCTATCTCCGTAAAGGGAAGATTTATGTCTATCTGGCCGATGTTGGAGGTAAGACGCTAAGGGCCAACCTCACCCAACTTTTCACCGTGATTGCTGGGGGTTATGTGACCAACATGGAAAGGTATATAATGCCTGGACCCTTTCATCACATTAATAGGTGGGTCACTCTCATATAGGAGCACCTATGATATGGGTGGCGAATCTGGTATTGGCCCGATCTCGTGAAAAACGAAATTCAAAGCAATTATTTTTTACTTTGTGTACTCTAAAACATTATGCCCTGATGTTAGCAAATTTTTCTTAAAAATTCTACTCATTATATTTGCCTGTAGTAAGGCTAAAAAAAGTTGATAACGTAAAATTGTTATCATGAGTGGGATTGGAGTCCAATCCCACTCAAATATCTGTATGTGTTGACATTAATGTTGCGATGATGCTCAGGGAAAAAAAAAAACACATGAAAATGCTAAAAAAAAATTATCAAACGGAACAAAATTTTAATTCACTCTCAATTCTCCATAAAATTTAAAATATCAAAATAGAATCAACTACAAGTATATCTAAGGTATAAACGTCCGAGTAAATGTATTCTACTGAAGATATACAAAGTGGTACGCAGCCATATATGGATATACTCACAGTATATACCTGGGTTAAGATATACAGCAGAGCTAATATATCAAGGGGACCATATTAAGTATGCTGGTTGTGTGGGGGACGACATGAGTATAAGGCGTTGGGTTGATGCATGGATGACTGTGTGTGTGTGTGTGTGTGTGTGTGTGTGTGTGTGTGTGTGTGTGTGTGTGGTGTGTGTGTGGTGTGTGTGTGGTGTGTGTGTGGTGTGTGTGTGGTGTGTGTGTGGTGTGTGTGTGGTGTGTGTGTGGTGTGTGTGTGGTGTGTGTGTGTGTGTGGTGTGTGTGTGTGTGTGTGTGTGTGTGTGTGTGTGTGTGTGTGTGTGTGTGTGTGTGTGTGTGTGTGTGTGTGTTTGTGTGAGTGTGTGCGTGTATGTATTCACCTAGTTGTGTTTGTGGGGGTTGAGCTCTGGCTCTTTGGTCCCGCCTCTTAACTGTCAATCATCTGGTGTACAGATTCCTGAGCATACTGGGCTCTATCATATCTACATTTGAAACTGTGTATGGAGTCAGCCTCCACCACATTACTGCCTAAAGCATTCCATTTATTAACTACTCTGACACTGAAAAAAATCTTTCTAACGTCTCTGTCGCTCATCTGGGTACTAAGGTTCCACCTGTGTCCCCTTGTTCGTGTCCCACCCGTGCTGAAGTGTTTGTCTTTGTCCACCCTGTCAATTCCCCTGAGAATTTTGTAGGTGGTTATCATGTCTCCCCTTACTCTTCTGTTTTCCAGGGATGTGAGGTTCAGCTCCTTTAGCCTTTCCTCGTAGCTCATTCCTCTCAGTTCCGGGACGAGCCTGGTGGCATACCGCTGAATCTTCTCTATCTTTGTCTTGTGTTTAACTAGGTATGGACTCCAGGCTGGAGCTGCATACTCCAGGATTGGTCTTACATAAGTGGTATACAGGGTTCTGAAAGATTCCTTACACAAGTTTCTAAAGGCAGTTCTTATGTTGGCCAGTGTAGCATATGCCGCTGATGATATTCTTTTGATGTGGGCCTCTGGGGACAGGTTCGGTGTAATATCAACCCCCAGATCTCTCTCTCTCTTTGACTCTTGCAGGATTTCACCTCCCAGATGATACCTTGTGTTCAGCCTCCTGCTCCCTTCGCCTAATTTCATCACCTTACACTTTCCTGAGTTGAACTTTAGCAGCCATTTTCTAGACCATTCCTCCAGTTTATCCAGGTCATCCTGTAGTCTCTGTCTATCTTCATCCGTCTTGATTCTTCTCATAATTTTTGCATCATCAGCAAACATTGAGAGGAATGAGTCTATACCCTCCGGAAGATCGTTTACACATATTAGAAACAGGATGGGTCCAAGTACTGAGCCCTGTGGGACTCCGCTGGTGACATCTCGCCACTCTGATGTCTTCCCCCTCACCGTTACTCGCTGTTTTCCGGGCAGACGGCCCAGGCAGACGACCCGGGCAGACGACCCGGGCAGACGGCCCGGGCAGACGACCCTTGACGTAGGAGTAACAGCAGCAGAACAAGAGGAAGACCGCAACCACTAACCTTGAGACCAGAAACATTATGACATAACACATAACAAATACACCCGTAGAACATCAAGAGAATTTTGTTTTTTATATTATAATGATATCCTGGGTTGGTTTATTGCTACTTAGGGTCATTACACTACTCAGGCGGTTAGGTTCGCGTGTTTTAGAACATGGTTTAAAAATCCGTTGTGGGAATGCGAGAAGGACGGACTGCACAAACGCTGCCGCTGTATGACCAAGCCACAGAAATGAAAGAAAACAAAGTAGGTGGATTACATATTTTAAGACAGCACTTGACGTGAGACTTTTAATCAAGTCGGAGAAAGAGGGGAGGGAGGGGGTTGGTGGGGATGGTTGGGGGGAGTGGGGTGGCAGTGATGGTTGGGGGGGAGTGGAGGGGTGAAAGGGGTGGAGGGGAAGGTTTAAGGTAAGTGTTGGGTTTACGGACTATCAACCTTTGGAGGATCACAAAGGCCAACACAACAGCTTACTGACCAACCAACCAGTGTATACACACCGAGAAATAGGGAATATAAGCCTCTCAGAGTATATAGCATGTCTCCTATTTTGACGTATACTTTACCTAAGGCCAAAAACTGTCCTACTAGAAAACGGTCACAACATCCCGTTTTCTGTTAGTGGAGTCCTATGGTAGGTTAGGATAAGGGCACTTTAGTTTCTTGACAGGATAAGACCAGTTTCTTGACGTTGGGAACGCTCTCGAGAAGGGATTGGTATAGCTGCCCTGGTCAGGGAAGGTGGTCCAGGGGATAAGGGAGTGCCCGAGTAACAGCACTCAGTGATGATCGAGACACCAGACTAGCGAGGTGCTACCAGCTAGGAGGGTCAAGAGTGACTGGTACGACAGACAAGTCTATTTGTGATTTATGTCAATGATCTCCCCAGAGCAAATAGATTTCTTGTCAATTTTTTTTAATCACGCACAAATCATGAGGAAGACCTTGAAAATATATTTTCTTTAGACTTTATAGACTTTAACTCCATTCAGTGCAAAATATCCAAACTAAGTATTGAAAACTGAGGGCCTAATATAGCAACCAAATGAAAGTAGGACAAAGAACAAAACCTGAGATGATATCACACCCAATCTATCGCTCGAAGCCAACATCAACAAATACCCTTAGTCGCCTATGCAAGACTTGTCTACATAAGAACTACTTCAGAAGAACAAGAACTGAAGAGAAGAACTGTTCTACAAGACTACAAGAACTGTTCAGAAACTTGAACGCAGAGTCACACCGGACCCTGTACACAGCACAGATCGAGACCAGTTCAGGAACAGGAAGCGCCAGCATTGAGTCTGTATCTCGTTAAACACCAGAGGTGTTCAAAGTAGAGAGGTATCCCACCAGACTAGTCCCAGAGCTAAAAGGTATGAGTTAACGGAAAGACTAAAAGTATTAATTCTCACGTCACTGGAAGAGATTAGACATGATCACTACATAGATACTTTTCGGGAGGGAATTGACAGCGAACACAATAGTAATGATGTTAAAGGTATGTATGTATATACCTTACCTGAATAAACATCTGAATCTGAATCTGAATCTAAAGCAAAGTCAGCAAACAGAATTACCTAGAGAGTGATATAAGCTGAAGGAAACCTTTATACAGAGCTTCAAATGTACATATAAAGCCAAATGTGATCGGGAACCTCTAGACTCAACCCGTCCTCGGACAAGTCCATTTTATTCAGCAGTCCGTCCTCCAGACAAAGACCCAAAGTCCATTCCATGCACCCGCCAAACCCCCTGTTTATGAATGAAAAACTGTTTACACACGACTCACAACTGATGACGTCCGAACACTTCCGGAAAGTGTTCGGACGTCATCCGAACACTTTCGTGGAACAAGTGCTTCGCTGACGAATTTTGTCCGAACCACAACGCTGTAAATGCTTCACCAACGTACTACAAACACAAATAATCGCCAACAGAACCTAAACACCTAACCTAACCTCTGCCTATATATGCACAATATACTAATATATATTAATATTAATTTATTTTTGAGAAAATTTCCGTTTTGAATGAACAGCATGTAAAAATTTATGAATGCGTCTGTGGGGTCGACCACTGGATGGAATGGACTTGGTCAGAGGACGGGTTGCATGGAATGGACTTTGGGTCTTTGTCTGGAGGACAGGCTACTAAACTAGTCGCCTGAAGGGTGAGAAGCGGGACCCAGGAGTTGAAACTCAACTCCCCCTCCATGTATTCACCCGCTAGGACAACAAAGGCGAGGCGAGCAGCACTCCATAAAATGTTATTAACAAGTCGTAACAAGGGAATGAGGACTGGCTGGCAAGAGACGACCTCCCTCCACAGTGCTCCGTAAACCTCTCTATATTAAACCCTCACAGCCTTCACGAGGTACTCACCTACTGGTGTACCGGTAACGTGTGAGGGTGTAACTACCGGTAACCTACACTGTGTGGGGGTGTAACTACCGGTAACCTACACTGTGTGGGGGTGTAACTACCGGTAACCTACACTCGTGTGTGGGTGTAACTACCGGTAACCTACACTGTGTGTGGGTGTAACTACCGGTAACCTACACTCGTGTGTGGGTGTAACTACCGGTAACCTACACTGTGTGTGGGTGTAACTACCGGTAACCTACACTCGTGTGTGCGGGTGTAACTACCGGTAACCTACACACGTGTGGGGGTGTAACTACCGGTAACCTACACTGTGTGGGGGTGTAACTACCGGTAACCTACACTAGTGTGTGGGTGTAACTACCGGTAACCAACACTCGTGTGCGGGTGTAACTACCGGTAACCTACACACGTGTGGGGGTGTAACTACCGGTAACCTACACTGTGTGGGGGTGTAACTACCGGTAACCTACACTGTGTGAGGGTGTAACTACCGGTAACCTACACTCGTGTGTGGGTGTAACTACCGGTAACCTACACTGTGTGTGGGTGTAACTACCGGTAACCTACACTCGTGTGTGGGTGTAACTACCGGTAACCTACAGTGTGTGTGGGTGTAACTACCGGTAACCTACACTGTGTGTGGGTGTAACTACCGGTAACCTACACTCGTGTGTGCGGGTGTAACTACTGGTAACCTACACACGTGTGGGGGTGTAACTACCGGTAACCTACACTGTGTGAGGGTGTAACTACCGGTAACCTACACTAGTGTGTGGGTGTAACTACCGGTAACCAACACTCGTGTGCGGGTGTAACTACCGGTAACCTACACTCGTGTGTGGGGGTTTAACTACCGGTAACCTACACTCGTGTGTGGGTGTAACTACCGGTAACCTACACTCGTGTGTGGGGGTGTAACTACCGGTAACCTACACTCGTGTGTGGGTGTAACTACCGGTAACCAAGACGAGTGTAGGTTACCAGTAGTTAGCACAACCACCACCACAGTCTGCCCTGGACCATGATGGTCTTCCACATTTGACAAGATCAGATACTCCTGTTTGGGTCAACCTTCCTCTCTTCCTTTCCTGTTTCCTCTTCGCTCCTGTTGCTCAAGATGTCTTCAGAGTGACAGGGTCAACCACTATCAGATCACTGCCTGATTGCCTCGTGGATTATTAAGCTTGTTGCTCCGACAATCAGGGCGGCATTTTCAGCTTGGCACTTCAGCTGACAAGTTGTTTATTCAATATTAAACCATTTGTTGCTGTTCTAGTGGATAGGGGGGGGGGGGGGTCCAATGGAGGAGGGGTCCAGGAGAGGTGGGAGGTCGAGGATGGTGATCTTGGTGTGGGGTCGTGAATAGTGGTGGAGTCCTCCGGTGGGACAAGGACTGGGGTCCTCTGGTGGGACAAGGACTGGGGTCCTCCGGTGGGACAAGGACTGGGGTCCTCCGGTGGGTTAAGGACTGGGGTCCTCCGGTGGGTTAAGGACTGGGGTCCTCCGGTGGGTTAAGGACTGAGGTCCTCCGGTGGGTTAAGGACTGGGGTCCTCCGGTGGGACAAGGACTGGGGTCCTCCGGTGGGACAAGGACTGGGGTCCTCCGGTGGGACAAGGACTGGGGTCCTCCGGTGGGACAAGGACTGGGGTCCTCCGGTGGGACAAGGACTGGGGTCCTCCGGTGGGACAAGGACTGGGGTCCTCCGGTGGGACAAGGACTGGGGTCCTCCGGTGGGACAAGGACTGGGGTCCTCCGGTGGTCAAGGACCGGAGCCGCTGGGGGCCAGACGGTATACACCAGCTGGGTGGCTGCGGCAGGAATTTCCAGGGAGCCGTTCGCCGGGCCACGGAATACCTTTGGCGGTAAGCGGATTATCCGCGGCCACCGATACTGAGGGTGGAGCTGAAGGGAACGGGCAGGTGGCAGAGTGGGTGGGAGAGTGGGTGGCAGGGTGGGTGGCAGAGTGGGTGGCAGGGTGGGTGGCAGAGTGGTTGGCAGGATGGGTGGAAGGAGCAAGGTGGTAGAGTTTTACATTTAAGCGACAACCAATTTCTGTATCAGGCTGTCCTGTGCCTCCACCCAGGGCCAGTATCTCTTCCACGCAGAGTGACGGACAGAGCCACAGAGTGACGGACAGAGCCACAGAGTGACGTACAGAGCCACAGAGTGACGGACAGAGCCACAGAGTGACGTACAGAGCCGCAGAGTGCCGGAGAGAGCCAAAGAAATACTTAACATCCGGAAAAAAGAGAGAGTGAATACAATGTCAGTACCAAGGAACGCTAAGAATGACTGAGGCGCCTTTCCTCATACCTGAACCACCGCGTCTCCTACCTTACCTCCTACCCAGACCGCCAGGAGCACATTGCAACTGGTGTACAGGTCGAGTGGTTTAAGGCACCGTTTACACCAGTTACAATGTGCTCCTGGCGGTCTGGGTTCGAGTCACTTTTGGGGTGTGGAGTTTTCAGTTTTATATATATATATATATATATATATATATATATATATATATATATATATATATATATAGAGAGAGAGAGAGAGAGAGAGGAAGACAGAGAGAGAGAGATAACAAGATAACAAGCCATTTAGGCTTGTTCGTATTCGCATATATATATATATGTCGTACCTAGTAGCCAGAACGCACTTCTCGGCGTACTATGCAAGGCCCGATTTGCCTAATAAGCCAAGTTTCATGAATTAATTGTTTTTCGACTACCTAACCTACCTAACCTAACCTAACCTATCTTTTTCGGCTACCTAACCTAACCTCACCTATAGAGATAGGTTAGGTTAGGTTAGGTAGGGTTGGTTAGGTTCGGTCATATATCTACGTTAATTTTAACTCCAATAAAAAAAAATTGACCTCATACATAATGAAATGGGTAGCTTTATCATTTCATAAGAAAATAAATAGAGAAAATATAATAATTCAGGAAAACTTGGCTTATTAGGCAAATCGGGCCTTGCATAGTAGGCTGAGAAGTGCGTTCTGGCTACTAGGTACGACATTATATATATATATATATATATATATATATATATATATATATATATATATATTATATATATATATATATATATATATATATATATATATATATATATATATATATATATATATCGAACGTCATCAGTTGAGAGTCGTGTGTAAATCGTTTTTCATTCATAAACAGCTCGGGTTTGGCGGGTGCATGGAATAGACTTTAGCCTTTGTTTATGAGGACGGGCTGGATTAGTTTACATTAGCTCCACTTCTAATTGCCTCGTCCTCCTAATTTTGTGATAAACATATTGTTTGGCCTTTAAAATAAATCCTGTTTCTAAATTCTTTGCTAAATGTCACTCTCTTTAAGCCTGAAATGTAATTTTATATTTAGATAGCTATACACTTGTTTAGTCCACCCAACACTGAAAAGATTGTATAAATTGTTTGATATGTTGATTCAGGCACAATGGTCTCCGTGTATATGCAACCGCGGCACCTAATCCCTACACAAATACGAAACGAAACTAGGACTGAGCAACGATATGCAAGAAGACTCGGTCAAGAAGGCGACTCAGCTATGACGACCGACTAAGAAATCTGATCATTCCACGCTGGAAAAAAAGCAGTGTATAAACATGATAACGACACACAAATTTCTTGAATAAATTGAACAAGTAGATAGAGAAACAATGTACAGATCGAAGAACATCAGAATGAGGTGATATTGATGAAAGCTGGAACCACAAAGCAAGAACCACAAAGCAAGAACTACAAAACAGGAACACAAAGCAAGAACCACAAAGCAAGAACCACAAAGCTGGAACCACAAATCAAGAACCACAAAGCAAGAACCACAAAGCAAGAACCACAAAGCTGGAACCACAAAGCTGGAACCACAAAGCTGGAACCACAAAGCAAGAACCACAAAGCAAGAACCACAAAGCAGGAACCACAAAGCAGGAACCACAAAGCAGGAACCACAAAGCAGGAACCACAAAGCAGGAACCACAAAGCTCGAACCACAAAGCTGGAACCACAAAGCTGGAACCACAAAGCTGGAACCACAAAAGCTGGAACCACAAAGCAAGAACCACAAAGCAGGAACCACAAAGCAGGAACCACAAAGCAGGAACCACAAAGCAGGAACCACAAAGCTGGAACCACAAAGCTGGAACCACAAAGCTGGAACCACAAAGCTGGAACCACAAAGCTGGAACCACAAAGCAAGAACCACAAAGCTGGAACCACAAAGCTGGAACCACAAAGCTGGAACCACAAAGCTGGAACCACAAAGCTGGAACCACAAAGCAAGAACCACAAAGTTGGAACCACAAAGCTGGAACCACAAAGCTGGAACCACAAAGCTGGAACCACAAAGCTGGAACCACAAAGCAAGAACCACAAAGCTGGAACCACAAAGCAAGAACCACAAAGCAGGAACCACAAAGCAGGAACCACAAAGCTGGAACCACAAAGCTGGAACCACAAAGCAAGAACTACAAAGCAAGAACTACAAAGCAAGAACCACAAAGCAGGAACCACAAAGCTGGAACCACAAAGCAGGAACCACAAAGCAGGAACCACAAAGCTGGAACCACAAAGCTGGAACCACAAAGCAAGAACTACAAAGCAAGAACTACAAAGCAAGAACTACAAAGCAAGAACCACAAATCAAGAACCACAAAGCTGGAACCACAAAGCAAGAACCACAAAGCAAGAACCACAAAGCTGGAACCACAAAGCTGGAACCACAAAGCAGGAACCACAAATCAAGAACCACAAAGCTGGAACCACAAAGCTGGAACCACAAAGCAAGAACTACAAAGCAAGAACCACAAAGCAGGAACCACAAAGCAAGAACCACAAAGCAGGAACCACAAAGCAGGAACCACAAAGCAGGAACCACAAAGTTGGAACCACAAAGTTGGAACCACAAAACAAGAACCACAAAGTAGGAACCACAAAGCAAGAACCACAAAGCTGGAACCACAAAACTGGAACCACAAAGCAGGAACCACAAATCAAGAACCACAAAGCAAGAACCACAAAGCTGGAACCACAAAGCTGGAACCACAAAGCAGGAACCACAAAGCAAGAACCACAAAGCAGGAACCACAAAGCAGGAACCACAAAGCAGGAACCACAAAGCAGGAACCACAAAGTTGGAACCACAAAGTTGGAACCACAAAGCAGGAACCACAAATCAAGAACCACAAAGGTGGAACCACAAAGCAGGAACCACAAAGCAGGAACCACGAAGCAAGAACCACAAAGCAGGAACCACAAAGCAGGAACCACAAAGCAGGAACCACAAAGCAAGAACCACAAAGCTGGAACCACAAAGCTGGAACCACAAAGCAAGAACTACAAAGCAAGAACCACAAAGCAGGAACCACAAAGCTGGAACCACAAATCAAGAACCACAAAGCAAGAACCACAAAGCTGGAACCACAAAGCAAGAACCACAAAGCAGGAACCACAAAGTTGGAACCACAAAGCAGGAACCACAAATCAAGAACCACAAAGTTGGAACCACAAAGCAAGAACCACAAAGCAAGAACCACAAAGCTGGAACCACAAAGCTGGAACCACAAAGCTGGAACCACAAAGCAGGAACCACAAATCAAGAACCACAAAGTTGGAACCACAAAGCAAGAACCACAAAGCTGGAACCACAAAGCAGGAACCACAAAGCAAGAACCACAAAGCTGGAACCACAAAGCAGGAACCACAAATCAAGAACCACAAAGCTGGAACCACAAAGCAGGAACCACAAAGCAGGAACCACAAAGCAAGAACCACAAAGCAAGAACCACAAAGCAAGAACCACAAAGCAAGAACCACAAAGCAAGAACCACAAAGCAAGAACCACAAAGCAAGAACCACAAAGCAGGAACCACAAAGCAGGAACCACAAAGCAGGAACCACAAAGCAAGAACCACAAATCAAGAACCACAAAGCAGGAACCACAAAGCAGGAACCACAAAGCAGGAACCACAAAGCAGGAACCACAAAGTAGGAACCACAAAGCAAGATCCACAAAGCAGGAATCACAAAGCAGGAACCACAAAGCAGGAACCACAAAGCAGGAACCACAAAGCAAGAACCACAAAGCAAGAACCACAAAGCAAGAACCACAAAGCAGGAACCACAAAGCAGGAACCACAAAGCTGGAACCACAAAACAAGAACCACAAAGCTGGAACCACAAATCAAGAACCACAAATCAAGAATCACAAAGCAGGAACCACAAAGCAAGAACCACAAAGTAGGAACCACAAAGCAGGAACCACAAAGCAAGAACCACAAAACAGGAACCACAAAGCAGGAACCACAAAGCAGGAACCACAAAGCAGGAACCACAAAGCAAGAACCACAAAGCAGGAACCACAAAGCAGGAACCACAAAGCAGGAACCACAAAGCAAGAACCACAAGGCAGGAACCACAAAGCAGGAACCACAAAGCAAGAACCACAAAGCAGGAACCACAAAGCTGGAACCACAAGGCAGGAACCACACAGCAGGAACCACACAGCAGGAACCACAAAGCAGGAACCACAAAGCAGGAACCACAAAGCTGGAACCACAAGGCAGGAACCACACAGCAGGAACCACAAAGCAGGAACCACAAAGCAAGAACCACAAAGCAAGAACCACAAGTCACAGGGACGTTTAAGAACTTCTTCAGCGCAGAAGTCACCAGAAATGTAATGGATATGAAGAATTTGCGTCAAACTTTACCACTGTTCACAATCTTAACGGTGAACACGATCAAAAGCACATCTTGGTGAACACAGCCGGATGGACAGCCGGATGGACGGACGGTCGGATGGAAGAACGTTGTGTCCATGACAATGTATTCAGTCTGATAACATTAAAACCCTCAGTTCCAAAAAATTAAATTTTCCATTGTAACTGCACAAAATAAAGCTGGAAAAGCTTTAAGAAAAGTTGGAAATGCTGGAAGAATAGACAACAGAATTTACAAAGGCTTTAGAAACTCTGAAATAATGACAGCATTTACAGTAAGTACATGTAAACACTTTTTGTACTATTCATTATAGAGTCCAGAAAAAAAGGAAATTAAAAACCAAACTTTAAATATTCCTAGGCGTAGTGTGGCATATATATGTACCATATTAGGCCTAGGATTGTTGGCTTAGGTTAGGTCTTATATATTATGTTGCGGTTAAAAAAAAAATAGTTTCGGGTTTGTCCAAATTCAATAACTCAAAAAGCCAACTTTGTGGCGGTCCATGTTGATATTTTGCAGCAAATACTTTCTGTAAATACTCTTTACTTTAGCATTAGGCGCTGGAGAACGCCGGATCTCTGAACGCTGGACACGAGAAGGAATTAAGACACCTGACAGTGGCATAAATGATTCCCATCTACTGACATTAGATAATGATAAAACATTCAGAATGAGAAACAATCCAGCTCGGAAGCACGCAAATGAGACTCAAATGAGCTATAGGAAACTTTTTTTTTTTTTTTTTTTTGAGATATATACAAGAGTTGTTACATTCTTGTACAGCCACTAGTACGCGTAGCGTTTCGGGCAAGTCCTTAATCCTACGGTCCCTGGAATACGATCCCCTGCCGCGAAGAATCGTTTTTTCATCCAAGTACACATTTTACTGTTGCGTTAAACAGAGGCTACAGTTAAGGAATTGCGCCCAGTAAATCCTCCCCGGCCAGGATACGAACCCATGACATAGCGCTCGCGGAACGCCAGGCGAGTGTCTTACCACTACACCACGGAGACTGTTATTTCTTTAGTATGAGAGTCATAAGAAAATTCGATGAACTAGCAAGGGAGATGGAAACTTAGCACACACAGCGTAGAATGCAATCTCAGAGGGTTGGGAGTCATCGCAACAATCAACCGACAACTGCAAAGGCAGGCGGGGGACAAGGAGCTGGAGCTCAACCCTTCAAACTCAAATAGGGAAGTTGAGGCATGCGAGCAAAGCATAAGACAGGGACGTTAGACAGAATTTCTTCCCTGTTACAAGCTAACCAAGGTGTTCGTACCACGTGAGTCCATCTAGGTGAGTACATATTGGTAAGTTGGCTGAGTGCCTCGGCCAACCACTCGAGCAGGAAGTACACGACTGTCTCACACTCATCACATACTCATCACACACACTCACGCAATCAATGTCTCACACCAACCACTTACTCACTGGTAAAATATTATACCTTACTTTGGTGACTCACAGAAACGGGACCACTCCGCTCACTCCTCGCGGACACGCCAACATACTCATGTTATACTTGATAAATATGATATATTTCCTTCTTGCTAGACAATGCCGGTTGGACCATTGCTCAACAAGTGTGGGTGGTAGTGGACCCCATACCCATCCTGTGGGTGGTAGTGGACCCCATACTCGTCTTGTGGGTGACAGTGGACCCCATACCCATCCTGTGGGTGGTAGTGGACCCCATACCCATCCTGTGGATGGTAGTGGACCCCATACTCGTCTTGTGGGTGATAGTGGACCCCATACACATCCTGTGAGTGATAGTAGACCCAATACCCATCCTATGGGTGGTAGTGGACCCCATACCCATCCTGTGGGTGGTAGTGGACCCCATACCCATCCTGTGGGTGGTAGTGGACCCCATACCCATCCTGTGGGTGGTAGTGGACCCCATACCCATCCTGTGGGTGGTAGTGGACCCTATACCCGTTCTGTGGGTGGTAGTGGACCCCATACCCATAAAATGGGTGGTAGTGGACCCCATGCCCATCCTGTGGGTGGTAGTGGACCCCATGCCCATCCTGTGGGTGGTAGTGGACCCCATACCCATAAAATGGGTGGTAGTGGACCCAATACCTGTCCAGTGGGTGGTAATGGACCCCATACCTGTCCAGTGGGTGGTAGTGGACCCCATACCCGTCCTGTGGCTGGTAGTGGACCCCATACCCATCCTATGTGTGGTAGTGGACCCAATACCTGTCCAGTGGGTGGTAATGGACCCCATACCTGTCCAGTGGGTGGTAGTGGACCCCATACCCGTCCTGTGGCTGGTAGTGGACCCCATACCCATCCTATGTGTGGTAGTGGGCTCCATACCCATCCTGTGGGGTTATAGTGGACACTATACTTATCCTATGGGTGGTAGTAGACCCCATACCCATCCTGTAAGGTGGTAGTGGACCTCATACCCATCTTGTGGGTGATATTGGGCCCCCGTACCCATCCTGTGGGGTGGTAGTGGACCCCATACCCATCCTGTGGGGGGTAGTGGACCCCATACCCATCCTGTGGGTGTTAGTGGACCCCATACCCATCCTGTGGGGTGGTAGTGGACCCCATACCCATCTTGTGGATGATAGTGGACCCCATACCCATCCTGTGGGGGGTAGTGGACCCCATACCCATCCTGAGGGTGTTAGTGGACCCCATACCCATCCTTGGGGTTATAGTGTATAAGATAATGGAGTCAAAATGGGTTCAGGAACTGAATCACAAAATTCGTTACAGGTAGGCACGCTACAGCAGGCTACAGTGTCTGAAAAGTATGACACATAATATTGACACTTTTAGACTTTTACACATTTACAGAATTTATAAATGTTTAAAAGTCGAAAATCTCATTATGTGGAAGTGCTTCATAATACTCATTTTTTTAACGAAAGAAATTTTGTTTATATTGCCAAGTGAAAATATAACATCCTACTGTAGCAGACTTCGTGTAGTTAAGAGGAGCAAGTGAAGATGGGAAGAGGCTACGATGGTTGAAGATTGATTTCGTTAGATTGCTTTCCTTCGCTCTTCAATAGTTGACCCTTCTCTAGCCCCTAAAAAAAAAAAAACTTTTGCAACTCGAGTTGGCTTGGTCAAATGTATTTTACCCAAGCTATCGCGGAGGAGCGGAATTGACACGTTCACGACAGCCTATTCAAGTGGGGCGAAAACATGTTCCTGAAACGTTAATTTGCCCAGCAGGACGGGTGGGGGGTGGGGGTGTTTTACATCAGAAAAGACGTCGCATTATGGCCGTCTTTACGTCACAGTTCCAGCGGGTAAGCAACAAATGCTCAAATAACGTCTACTCGACGTAGAATTAACGTTGTTCGCCCGAGAAAACTTTTCATTGTAAGTTCGTGAGCTAAGGGAAAAAAGAGGAGAGAGTGATGTGAGATTTTACTTGTAAAATGCACTTTACAAGTACATGGCCATACACTGAGAGGATAATATGATCACTGTGGAGACATATATATTAACCGGCAGGTAAAGAATGCTCGGAGAGCGTTCAGGTAACATTCTTTCAAAATTGTATTTACATTGTTGCAATATTTTCTCAATATTGTACCAACATTCTTGCAACATTGCATCAAAATTAATTGTCAGTCTAAAACCTTTTATCACGCTTGAATAATAACACCTTTTATGTCAAACTAAAAGAACTGACATAATATTTATTGAGTATATTGAAGGTTTGGAGTTGACAATATATTACATAATTTAAATAATATGATTCAAAACAACGTCATATAACACCAAAAAAACTCCTGAGCTTTGATTTCCCCAAAAAATCCTGAATTTGTTTACTGAAATCGCTCGGTTTAACAGTAACGATTAGACTCTAGAAAATGGAACTCATTAACACCAATAATGAAAGATTCCGAAGTTGTGTTGACAGGCTGGGATGAGAGGCTGGGATGAGAGGCTGGGATGAGAGGTTGGGATGAGAGGTTGGGATGAGAGGTTGGGATGAGAGGTTGGGATGAGAGGCTGGGATGAGAGGCTGGGATGAGAGGCTGGGATGAGAGGTTGGGATGAGAGGTTGGGATGAGAGGCTGGGATGAGAGGCTGGGATGACAGGCTGGGATGAGAGGCTGGGATGAGAGGTTGGAATGAGAGGTTGGGATGAAATGTTGGGATGAGAGGTTGGGATGAGAGGCTGGGATGAGAGGCTGGGATGAGAGGTTGGGATGAAAGGTTGGTATGAGAGGTTGGGATGAGAGGCTGGGATGAGGCTGAAATGAGAGGCTGGGATGAGAGGCTGGGATGAGAGGTTGGGATGTGAGGCTGGGATGAGAGGTTGGGATGTGAGGCTGGGATCATAGGCTGGGATGAAAGGTTGGGATGAGAAGCTGGGATGAGAAGCTGGGAATGTTTTATGTATCATTTATACGCTCTGTGATTGACTACAATGCTCTACATCTCACACTGTATACAGACAAAGAGCTAAAATCTCTTGAAACCTTGCAAAATGAAGCTATGCGTCTCATCCTTGGGGCTCCAAAGTCCACGAGAATAGTTAACATGAGAGCAGAGTTCAAATTACCTACCATAAGTGAGAGAATTTTGTCTATTAGCACAGTTTTGGGCGTGAAGGCATTGAGTAGATCTAGACAACACATGAAGTTTCAAGCTAAACTTTCTAATATGCTGCACTCACCTGAGGTCTATAGAAGAAGAGCGAAACCTGATTATGTATTTTGGTTCTACAAGGTAGCCAACTCCATCAAAATATTAAATATGTCCCCAACTCAATTAATGATTAATCAGTCAATTACTCCAAGGGATAACTGGGTTATCAGTTGATTTTGTAAATGCACCCAAGAAAGATAGTGTGCACTCTACATTATTAAAGCAGTTATCACTGTGCAGCATCACTGAGAGTACTCAGAGTATGGGTAACGATGTGTATCAGTGCTATACCGACGGCTCTGTAGAAGAAGGTGGACGATGTATCGGATGTGCATGTAATATATTTGAATAATCTTCTCTCGTACATAATTGTACGAGAGAAGTACAACTCAAACTACAAACTCAAGTACAACTCAAACCGAACTTGCAGGCATATACCTTGCAACTGAATTGTTAAAAGACAAAGGCAGTGGACTTATATACTGTGACTCGCAGAGTGCACTCCTGGCACTGAACGCACATAGTAGTGACACCCAGAAAATAGTGATATTCGAATGAATGTTTTAGTTGCAAAAAAATAAAAAAAAAATAAAAAATAAAATAAAAGATTTGAAATTAAATTTCCTATGGATACCATCACATGTTGGCATCTCAAGGCATGACACTGTTGATATGCTTGCTAAGACAGCCTGCAGAAAACCAGTGGTAGAAATTGATATGGGTGTTTCATTAGCAGTGACAAAGAGAATACTTAAACAAATATCTAATGAAGATCTCACCGATCTAACAAATTCACAAAGACCTGAAAGTTGTAGCATTAAATATTATGATAGATATCGTGAAGAGACATTCACATATGGGACTAATAGAACAAGAACCCGGCAATGTGATGTTATGGTGGCCAGAATACGCCTGGGATATAGACGTATCTGGCAGCTTTCTCAAAACCAGAATGTCGAGTACACAATGTATCAACTTTGTGACAGAGAAAACATGCACTCACTTGAACATTATATTGTAGAATGTCCCACATTGACTGACTTTCGACATCCTGGGCTAAGGTATGCTGAACTCTGTAATTACTATATGAGTACTGGAACACTTGATATATTGGATTTGTACCCAAGATTGACCATGTAATGTATCAATCATACAATGTATGTATGTGATGTAACTATATAACCTGAGCTTGTAAAAGCACCTTAATCACCTTCAGTGATTAAGTGCTTAATTGCACACTAGTTTCTCTATCAGCTATCTCACCCTGTCAGAGTAAAAGAGACAAATGTATGTGAATGCATGTGTGTGTATATATGTATGAATATATATGTATATGTACGTATATGTGTGTGTGTATGTATATGCATGTGTAAAAAGTATATGTGGAAGCTGATCAGAATTACATTTCACCTTTGTAAATGCACATTAATGACACTATGTAAAAGACACATCGAACACGTTATGTAGGGGATACGTAAGTTTGTGTATCTTTGTATTTACGTATGTAGGTTAGCTTAGCATTTTAAAAGCACCGAATCACCTTCTGTGGTTGCCCTTAGCTATATATTTAACTCATCTCTCACCCTGTCCATGGAGGACAGAAGAAAATGAATATATGATAATTAGAATTGTAAAGGTGTGGCCACGTCTGTGGTAGAATAATAAAAAAAAAAAAAAAAAAAAATAAAAAAAAATTAAAAAAAAACAGTAATTCACCCTTCATCAGAAATTTTCGTGACTGATCATTTTACCTTGAATTGATATTACTGATAATATATAGTAATTATAAATATTATATATATATATATATATATATATATATATATATATATATATATATATATATATATATATGACAATGTCAGACCACGGAAGCAGGCTGACTCCTTCTGAAGATGTATTAATATACGAAAGTACTTAAGGAAATTCCTGTTTCATTTTTCCTCCGTGGTCTGACAGTCACATTTTTAATCACGTGTTTATTTTCGTGATATACACACACACACACACATATATATATATATATATATATATATATATATATATATATATATATATATATATATATATATATATATATATATATGTGTGTGTGTGTGTGTATATCACGAAAATAAACACGTGATTAAAAATGTGACTGTCAGACCACGGAGGAAAAATGAAACAGGAATTTCCTTAAGTACTTTCGTATATTAATACATCTTCAGAAGGAGTCAGCCTGCTTCCGTGGTCTGACATTGTCATATATATATATATATATATATATATATATATATATATATATATATATATATATATATATATATATATATATATAATATTTATAATTACTATATATTATCAGTAATATCAATTACATATATATATATATATATATATATATATATGTGTGTGTGCGTGTGTGTATTCACCTAGTTGTGCTTGCGGGGATTGAGCTCTGCTCTTTCGGCCCGCCTCTCAACTGTCAATCAACTGTTACTAATATTTTTTTTCCACACACCACACACACACACACACACACACACACACACACACACACACACAGACACACACACACACACACACACAAACACACACACACACGCCCAGGAAGCAGCCCGTGACAGCTGACTAACTCCCAGGTACCTATTTACTGCTAGGAAACAGGTGCAGCAGGGTGAAAGACACTCTGCCCAATTGTTTCTCGCCGGCGCCGACAATCGAACCCGGTACCACAGGATCACGCGTCCAGCGTGCTGTCCAGTCAGCCACCGGCCCCCTGTGTGTGTGTGTGTGTGTGTGTGTGTGTGTGTGTGTGTGTGTGTGTGTGTGTGTGTGTGTGTGTGTGTGTGTGTGTGTGTGTGTGTGTGTGAAAAGCTGCAGAAACACACAAGCCATAGATCACTAAGATCTCCAATTGACCCGGCCAGGATTTTAACCCATGCCTTCCAGGATCACCACTAAATGTACACAGTACCGTGACCACCGTTACGAGGATCATTGGTGCTGTGGTCACGGTACTGTGTGTGCTCGTGACATAGATATTAATTGAAGTGAAAAGTAACGAAGTTGGGAAGCATTAATCAGGCAGCCTGTTTTCTAGATCGGCCACACAACGTACAAACCTCACCTAATCTCACGTAACCTAACCTCAATTTACCTAACCTAACCTGACCTAACCTAACCTCACCTTACCTAACCTAACCTGACCTGACCTCATCTAACCTCACCTCAACTCACCTCAACTCACCTCAACTCACCTAACCTAACCTAACCTGACCTGACCTGACCTGACCTGACCTGACCTGACCTGACCTGACCTCACCTCACCTGACCTAACCTAACCTGACCTCACCTAACCTGACCTCACCTAACCTGACCTCACCTAACCTGACCTCACCTAACCTGACCTCACCTAACCTGACCTCACCTAACCTGACCTCACCTAACCTGACCTCACCTAACCTGACCTCACCTAACCTGACCTCACCTAACCTGACCTCACCTAACCTGACCTCACCTAACCTGACCTCACCTAACCTGACCTCACCTAACCTGACCTCACCTAACCTGACCTCACCTAACCTGACCTCACCTAACCTGACCTCACCTAACCTGACCTCACCTAACCTAACCTGACCTCACCTAACCTCACCTGACATCACCTAACCTCACCTGACCTCACCTAACCTCACCTGACCTCACCTAACCTCACCTGACCTCACCTAACCTCACCTGACCTCACCTAACCTCACCTCACCTCACCTAACCTAACCTAACCTCATCTAACCTAACCTCATCTAACCTAACCTCATCTAACCTAACCTCATCTAACCTAACCTCATCTAACCTAACCTAACCTTACCTTACCTAACCTACTGACATATAGAAAGTAAGTAATTATCAAAAAAAGGCACCAAACCGGGAAGGCTATGTAGCACCACCAAATGTGCGGGATAATCAGAGGACGCTAAATATCACCAAGGATGCCAATACGAGAACAGAAACGCATAAGGTGAACGATATCAAAATTATTCGATTCACCAAGAATTCTATTGAGGGACAATTGACCACGAGAGATGGTCGGAAAGCAAGACACACACTCGACCTGGAAGTCAGGACATTCAACAAGAATGTGCACGACCGTAAGAGGAACAATGCAATTTGGACATTAAGGAGCAGGACGGCGCTCCATTAAGTGACTGAGTTAAACGTGTATGGCCAATATGTAACCTAGCCAGAACAGTTTCCCACCGCTGGTTACGGTGGTAGGAGGAAGGCCACAGGGACACATGACCCTTAAGAGTACGCAGTTTGTTACCAATAACAGAAGACCAACAACCCTGCCAACGGGCAAGGATGGAGGAATGAATAACTGCATAAAAGTCGGAATACGGAATACCTTTATGGGAGATGAGAGAAGTGCGGATAGTTTCCTTAGCGGCAGCATCCGCGCGCTCATTTAAAGAGACGCCAACATAGCTGGGAACCCAGCAAAACTCTACCGACTTAAATTTACTGGAGATAAGAAACAGCCAATGTTGAATCTCAATGACCACCGGGTGGACCGGATTAAAGGACCCCAAAGCCATGAGGGCACTACGAGAGTCAACTACCACCACAAAGGAGGATTGAATATGAGAAAGCAGGAGACGAAGAGCATACAAAATAGTATAAAGTTTTGCTGTGAAGATGCTACCCTCCAGAGGGAGGCGACACATACAAGTACGGTCAGGAAAAATAAGAGAGTAGCCCACACCGTCAGCAAACTTAGACCCATCGGTGAAGATGGAAATGGAGTGAGAGTGTGAAGAAAAGTGCTCAAGGAAAAGGCGTTTCAGGACAGTAGGAGGGGTAAAGGCTTTAGTGAGTAAAGGCAGGTCAGGGAAGTAAAAAATTTGGGAAGGGGGACCCTCCACGGAGGCAAGGATGGAACAATATGAGGAGAAATATTGGCAAGACGAACCGAAAGAGAATCTTGTAAGCGAGACAAACGAACAGACAGAGGAAGGAAGTGAAGAGGAACAGGAACCACAGGAGGGGTAAAAGTCAAAACAACAGAGGCGAGAGTGAGGATGCTGTAAGGACCGCGCAAGATAGCAAAGACAGTAGCGATCACTGCGGTCCTGGAGAGAGAGGAAGCCAGTGTCAGCGTACAAGCTGAGGGTAGGAGTTGAACGAAAGGCACCAGAGCTGAGGCGCAACCCAGTATGGTGCAAAGGATCAAGACGGCGAAGAGTAGAAGGAGACGCAGAAGAGTATACAGAGCAACCATAATCGAGTTCAGACAGGACGAGAGATGAGTGCAAATAGAGGAGCGTGTGCCTATCTGCACCCCAGGAAGTATGGGACAAAACTTTAAGGAGGTTAAGGGCCTTAGAGCATTCAACTCGGAGGTAAGAGATATGGGGCGATCAGGACAAATGAGTGTCAAAGAATAACCTTAAAAGCTTCGTGGAATCTTTGTACACAAGGGGATGATCATAAAGCGACAATGAGAGACGTAGAATGACCCGCTTCCGAGTAAAGGTCGTAAAACAAGTCTTGGTTGTAGAGAACTTGAAGCTATGATTGATGGCCCAAAATGACACGGCATCAATCGCAAGTTGAAGCCGCCGTTGAAGGAGAGGCGAATCATCACCTCGACAGCAAAGAGTAAGATCATCAACATAAAGAACGGAGAACATGCCAGAAGGGAGGGAGGAAAGAAGACCATTGAGGGCAACCAGAAAGAGTAGTGCTCAGAACACTATCTTGGGGTACACCTTCGTACTGCCGAAAAGAGGCAGAGAGTGGCACCAAGCCTGACTCTAAAGGAACGACGAGAGAGGAAGCTTTGGAGGAAGAGAGGGAGATTACCACGAAGGCCAAAAGAACGAAGGTGGGACAGAATATGATATCTCCAAGTCGTGTCATAAGCTTTTTCCAGGTCAAAAAGCCCAGCAACAGAGGAAAGTGAAACGGAGATCTTTGCAGCAAAATCAGTACGAATATAGACCTCTAAGTTCACCAGGACATCAGTCGTACTGCGGCACTTGTGAAAACCAAATTGAGAAGGAAAGAGGTGGTGATGGTGTTCCAAGAACCACATCAGACGAACATTTCTCAAAGCTCAAGCTTTGAGAACAAGCTCAAAGAGTTTGCAGACACAACTTGTGAGGGCAATAGGGCGGAAGTCCGTAGGGGAAGTACCGAGAGACCCTGGTTTCCGAATAGGGAGTACAATGGCATCGAGCCAGTCTTCAGGGACTGACGACGACTCCCATACCTGGTTATAGAGACTCAGTAAAGACCGAGACGTGCACGGTGGAAGATGGCGAAGCATCGCATAATGAATGTCATCCGAGCCCGCTGCCGTAGATCCGCAGAGGGCCAGGGCAGACTGAAGTTCAGAAAAAGAGAAAGGATCGTTATAGGGAAGACGGAGATGAGTGTGGAAATCTAAGGGATGAGATTCAAGATTACAGGATTAAGAAGGAAGGAAGGATTGAGGAAGATGAGAACCAGAGCTAACAGTAAAAAAGTGAGAACCCAGTTCGGTCCCGACCTGCACTGGGTCCGCCTCAAGATTACCACGGAGGTGGAGAACCGGGGAGATATCGGGAACGAACTTACCCGCAATCTTGCGGATCTTCTCCCAGATCTGCGGCAGAAGAGCATCGGACGTAATGGTGGAAACATAAGATTTTCAACTCTCACATTTAGCTGTACAGATGGTCCTACAGGCCACCGCACTAGCCTTCCGAAACAAAACAAAACAATCAACCAGCGTCGGTGTTTCTTCCAGGCTGCACGCTTACAGCGGATAGCCAGAGTACAGTCCGCATTCCACCAGGGAATGCACTTCCGCGTGCCTCGGGAAGTAGGGCGAGGAATAGACCGGAGGACAGCGTCAAAGACGGTGTCATGAAAAAGGAGGAGGGCGCGAGGAAGAGGCAGAGAGGAGAGGTCAGAGAGAGTAGCACGGAGGGTGAACAGGTTCCAGTCAGCCTCGGCAAACTGCCACCTAGGGAAGGAGAGGGGAGGGTGGAAAGAGAAAATGGAAACGAGGATGGGGAAATGGTCACTGTTATGGAGGTCATCAAGAACCCGCCACATGAAATCTAAGTAAAGGGACGACGAGCAGAGAGAAAGATCAAGACAGGAAAGGGTGCGAGTCTGAGAGTCCACATGAGTGGGATCACCAGAATTCAGAAGAGAGAGAGAAGAAGCAAGGACGAACAGTTCGGGAAGGCGACCTCGGATGTTTGTTAGAACCCAAAAAAAGCATCGACTCTGGCAAGGAGTCCAGGAGGTGCTGATGATCAGAAAGGGAAAGTGGGACATATGGGGAGAGATAAATGGAACACACTGTATACCATTTACTCACAAAAACACGGGCAGCAGAACAATGGATGGGTGACAAAGAAGTAGGGGGACGAAGGGAATATCAGAACGAATCAAGAGATTAGTAGAGCAATGGGTCCCAGCAAGAGCTGTGGGGGAGTGGGGGGGGGGGGGGAGGGGAGAAAGAAAGGTATAACCACGAAAGTGACCAGGACGAGCACCAAGCATTGGTTCCTGTAAACAAACACAAAGTGGTGAAAACTGTGTAATCAGAAGTTGGAGTCCCTGGAAGTTGGCATAAAATCCACGAATATTCCACTGAAGAATAGACATTATCAAAGAGAAAGGACAGTAACAGAGAACAATAAAGAAACAAAGGTAAAGAAGAACACAGTATTAAAGAATCTCAGGATCAGGGGTCAGGATCAGGAGCAGGGTCAGCAAAATCAGGGTTAGGGGGCATGGGTAAACTTAGTAAGGATGGAGGGAAGGGAGCGGGAGGACAGACCAGAGGCAGACTGACGGGGTCCGGAGGAGAAGGAGACAACCGAGAGGGGCAGTCAAGGACAGCTGGAGGAGGGGGAGGGTGGGGGGGGGGGCAGAAATCAGGGAGTGCACCTCAGCAAGGGTAGCAACCGAGAGGGAATTGGGGGCGAAAGAAACCTCCATATATGGGACAGGGGGTCCGACCACTGAAATGGGAGGGGACGTAGTGATAGAGTCAGAGGGAGGGGGCGAGGAAGAAAGCAATGCCTTCTTACCTGCTTGAGAGGAAGAAGGGGAGGAGCCAGGCTTACATTTCTGACTCGAAGAGACAGGTGTTCCAGTAACAACGTAATGGGCGACAGACTCAATGGTCTCAGCAAGAGAAAAGGAATAGGAGCGAACAACACGAAGATTGCTGGGAGGATGATCAGACTGGACAGATAGGCGGCGTGGAGGGTCAAGAGACTGGGGAGAAGGTTGGGAAGAAAGAGTTGGGGGAGGTGGGAAAGAAGACATAGGAGATATGGTGGACTGGGTAGGAAGGGGGCAAACTCCATCTGGAGAACCAGGAGGAAGACCTTTCGGGATAGGACGCAAAGGAATAGGGGAGGAGGTGATGGGTGTGTTTGGGTCTAAGGCCTGGAAAACGGTTGTGAGACTGAGGAAGGTGGGAAGGATGAGGAGAGGTAGAACGCAACACGTGAGTGTAGGATACGCCCGCAAAAGGGGTGAGACGACGAACTTGGCGTCTCGCTTCAGGAAAAGACAGATGATCACGGTGTTTCAAGTTGAGGACGGCTTCCTCAAGTTTGTAGTGTATACACGAGCATGAGAAGGAAGAGTGGGCCTCACCGCAATTGAGGCAGCCAGCCTGGGGAGAAGTGCACTAGGACTTAGAATGATCATTGTCCCCACACATGGGGCATAGATACACAGTACTTGCGCATTTGAGGACACCGTGCCCGAACTTCCAACACTTATTGCAAAGTCTAGGACAGGGAATTGTTATGATCTCAGCCTACAGGAGAAACGAGTCTCCCTCCTTGAGAGTTATTCGTCAAGCCTGACCTGATTAGAAGGTCTAGCAAGTATTGAGGTGATAACGCATATGTAAAATAGTTGGTTGGATATGTGTAACAGTTTGAGATTATGGGCAATGCAGAAGAAAATAGATAAATGACTGGCTAGGAGATGTGGACATTTTGCTGGAGGCGTGAGGCTCGCTTCTGGAGGGGCTTTGACCTCACTTGAGTGCCAGACATCGCAGGGGGAAGCCGCGCTCCATTTGAGCTCCCGCCAGAAGGGAACCCCTAGTGATATATCTCTAAGAGAAGAGAAGTGTGCAGACGTACCAGCTGTGGAATCGAGCTGGGAACGTTGTGGTCTCAAGTCCTGGTCGACGAGCAGATATTAAATCGCCCAGAAGCATTATTGTGGGCTGTGTGGAGCGCCCTGACCAGACGCCGTCAGAGGGAAAGCGCCCTCGACCAATTAATCTGTGGTAAGCACGATAAACGCCAGTTCATAGTGATTGTTTGTATTTGGTCGTGTGCCCAGCGACAGTAGCAATGTTTATTTATAAGTTAGACATATTTTAATAAGGCAGAAAGCCTGAAATAAGAGAGTGGAGAGGGAGGAACACGGAGCGACGTCCGTCCCCTCTGAGCGCTGGCGGACGACTGAGGGAGCCTGGCTCCGGATGGAGGAAGACCCTCCCAGTGAGTGAGGACCGCCGCCAGGCGAGGTGGAGTATGGACCCGCCCAAAACGGGGGAGTCCACTCTCACTGTATGTAGAGAACAGATAGAGGTTTGAGGCAAGCATATTGTGTGGTTATTTTTGTTTATGTGTTAAAGGGGAACATTTTATTGGAACGTCGATGGGTTGCAGGTTTGTCTTTTGGGGAAGAAGTTGCTGAGAACTTCGAAGCCAGCAGATGAAGTAGCTGATGAGACTCCAAGGTAGTGGAGCAGAGGACCTCGAGCTGTGAGGAGAAGCAGCAGTGAAGAGGAGTGTCACGTGCTTCTGTAGAGGTGGAGAAGCACCATAGTTGCTCGGGAAAACTTCATGGTGTAGCAGCCAAGAGAGCTGTGGAGGACCCTAGCAGAAGGGTGAAGCACCTTAGTTGCTCAAGGAAACTTCATGATAGCAGCCTGGAGGAGCTGCAGAGGATCCTGGTAGTGAAGCCCGGAAGAACCTAAGGATATTAGGGTTGTGAACTTCCAGAGGTGGAAGGGGAAGTTCTGGTGGATTACTTATAGGGAGTTGATAGTGTTTGGTTGTCAGTAGCGTGCAAGACGCAGTGAGAGGTGAGTGACTGTTGGCATCCTTATGTCAAGGAGTTTTTTTATATTGAAGTATCAATGAACATTTATACTGGTCTATGTTATTGCATCCAAATGCTGGTTTTCTATATATATATGTCATCTTGCTGATGGTGCAACAGTGTAGGTAGACTTGATCAACTTGAGGAGGTTGATAGTATCAGGTGGTGAACCAAGAGATAGGAAACCACTTGATAAGCTGATAATAGAGTCCTGATGGTGTTGGAGTGCAACCTGATTGTGATATTATAGAGTATAGGATTCATTATTATTATATGTGTGTATGTATCGTGTATGTGCTTTGTTCAGTAAATGTGTCACAATTTGCTAGTGTTTGCCCTTGTCCTAGTGAGGCTTCCCAGGAGGTAGTAACGAAGGAGAGAGAGAGAGAAAGAACCAAGAACCACTGCTCTGGACAGGGTAAAAGGTAATACTAATAAGTCAAAAAGGGGATTGAGGAGATCATATCACCTAGGGAGAGAGTGGGGAGTCACAGCGGCTCGAGTGGGTGTGTGCACGTGACAACGAGGCTAAATGTTGGAGCCGCATCCCCTAAACGTGTGACGTTGAGCCCCTCTCCAAGAGCCAGAAGCGCCAAGGGTGATCTCCTAGTATAAGCACTCTACCGAGTTGTGGGTTGGGTTGTCCGTAGAGAAGGATCAACGAAGACAACACCAACCAACCCACAGTCTATAAGAAATTGGGGGCCTGTGTCCGGGAGAGTGAACTGACACACCCACACCCTGTCCAAGAGTGGATTTGTACACCCTTGCTGAGATAAACTGTGTGACCGCAGGTGTATACTCTCTCTCTTGGGAAGACTCACAGGACAAGATGGATAAGGTGCAAGCATTTGTGGAGTCAGGCAAGCCTGAGGACTTAGAAGGTTGCACGAGGGATCAATTGAAACAAATAGCAGAAAAATGTGGCATTAGGTTGAAAGCATCTAAAGTAGCTGGGATGAAGGATGAGATCCTGAGGCAGTTAAGAGCCAAAAATGAAGCGGCAGAACAAGGAGCCCAGAAAGGAGCTGAAAGTAGAAAGGAGGATGATGGGCAGGATGAAGTGAGATCCCAGGGATCGAGTAGGAGCAGCAAGAGTAGCCGCAGTAGCAGGAGTAGCCGAAATAGGAGCTTGGAGAGATTCCAGTTAGAGCTCCAGATGCAGCAACAACGAGAGGACAAGGAGAGACAGTTCCAGCTGGAAAAGATGAAATTAGAACTCCAGATGAAAAATGAAGCAGAGAAGGAAAAAGAAAAAACCAGACTGGAAATAGAAAAAGAGAAAGCAAGACTAGAGGTGGAGAAAGAAAAAGAGAAAACCAGAGTAAGGGAACTGGAGTTGGAACAGGAGAAAGAAAAAGAGAAAACCAGAGTAAGGGAACTGGAGTTAGAACAGGAGAAAGAAAAAGCCCAAGTCGAAAAAGAAAAAGAGAGAACAAAACAAATGCAGATAGAAGCGAATAGAACCTTGGCTGAGCAAAGGATTGAACATGGGTTGCCAGAGAGCACCACCCAGGTATCACACCCACCAGATGTTAGGGTTAGGGAGAAGGACATTCCCTTGTTTGTGCCCGAAGAGGCAGAGAGCTTCTTCGAGCATTTTGAGAAAGTAGCCAGCATCAAAGAGTGGCCACAGGAGGAATGGGCCCAGCTGGTCCAGTTAAGATTGACCGGTGCTGCCAGGGAGGCATACACCCAATTGTCACTGGAAGAGTGCCAGGATTATGCCACGGTAAAGAGCAGCATATTGCGCTCGTTTCAGTTAACCCCAGAAGCTTATAGAAAGCGTTTCAGAGAGATGGTGAAAGTTGGAGCATGTACGTTTGCTGAGACAGCAAGGGATCTGGAAAGACGATTCCAGAAGTGGATTGAGGCTGCTGGAGTTGGATCTTACGCTGACCTGAAGCAACTGATGGTCATGGAGAAGTTCTTGGAGATGATGCATCCCGAAACAAAGTTCAAGATCCAAGAAGCAGGGATAAAGGAGGTGAAAGATGCCGCAGATAGGGCGGATATGATTACTGAAGCATACAATAGCTTGAGGGAGAACAGAGTGAGAAGCGAGGCGAGACGCAGCAATGGCAGATCCAATGGAGTCTGGGGAGGAAGAAATTATGAGAGACCCAGAAGAGTCTGGGATGAGAAAAATTTTGATAAATGGGCAGATAAAAGTAAGTACCCTAAAACTCAGAAGAGTAGGTCGCGCACTTCATCTGAAAGTGAGGATGGAGGAGCAAAACGAGAAACTGATCGTTATCCAGGAAATCAAGGGTCCAGTAAAGCTCCACAGAGTACGAGTAGTACGTCTGGCCCGAGGAACTCTCATGTGAGTGGGCAGAGTCAGAGCTACTCTGGTACATATAGAAGAGACTTTTCCCAGATGAGATGTTACAATTGTAACGGATTGGGTCACGTGATGCGAGATTGTCGGCAGGGCAAGAGAGTTGTGACCCTGGCCATGTGTGACCCCCGAAGTAAATATACTAATGTGTTCCGAGACAAACCACAGAGAGCGAACTTAGTGAACGAGAGGTATAGGCCGTTCATGAGCAAAGGTTGGATCAGTGTAGGAGGCCAACCTGAGGTAGAAGTTGGTATCTTAAGAGATACCGGAGCTAATCAGAGCTTGATTGCGAGAAGCCTGATTGGGGATGGTCGACGGTTAGCTGGCAGTGGGAAGATGAAAGTATATGGGTTATTGTCTGAGAGTGACATGCCCGTATGCACTGTCCAGCTAAGGTCGGAATATGTGTCGGCAGAGGTGATGTTGGGAGTGTGCCCCGACATACCTATTCCAGGAGTCCAAGTGATCCTGGGGAATGACTTGTGCGGGACAAAGGTGTTGCCGAGAGTCGTAGCGGAGACTGTGCCAGAGGAGTGCCCAGGAGGCCACTGCACGGGTGGGACACCTGAGAGTGTGAACCTGACTGACATCCGAGGAGATGAGTCAGGAGACCGCCAAGCCATTGAGTACCCTGTCTCGGTAGTAACGAAGGCAGAAGTGGCCGACGAGGAAGACACTGGAGAAGGTGAGACAGTGTTGATTCAGCCGGTGGAAGAGATCGATGTAGATATAGCACGGCTATTTGACGAAGGTCCAGCCCAGAAAAATGAAGTCTCGGTGAGGTCGAAAGTGAAGATGGCCCAGCCGAAGAAGAATACTGTGGAGAGAGTTGACCTGAATAGAGCCCAGACTGCTGAAATTAAGAGTCAGAAGGCGAATGCAACTGTGCTGAGTGGGAATGAGGAAGGATGTGGACATACAGAGGACAAGAGTAGAGCGTCAAGTTGTCCACGAGCACAGAGGCATTTGGGTAGTAGGGTTAAGTTGTTTGAGATGTCAAGAGTTGACATGTTTCACAGAAAACGTAGAGTAGAGATAGTGAAGAAGAGTAATAGCCGAGAAAATGAAAGGAGAAGAGACAGTATGTGTGGAGAGATGCCTACGAGCACTCTGGGAGAGGCAAAGCGACATGTATGGTCGAGTGCTGTTGGATGTAGTACAGTGCTTGAAGAAACTTTTAGGGAACGAAGAAGAGTCGAAGGAGAAGAAATGGAGTTGTATAGAGGTGAGAGGTGTGAGAAGAGGAAGATGATACAAGCATGGATGGATAGAAGAAAGCCGAGGACTCGATGGAAGTCAAACAGGATGATGTCTCGGATAAATGAGGAGACGAAAGGGAGGATAGTCGGTGAAGACGAGGGAGTGAAGTATGATGACAGGAGACGAAAGTATAACGGCAGTAGATGGAAGTGTGAAGACGACAGAGGAGGTACAGACAGTAGGTGTCTGACTCTGGACGGGAAGAGAAGAAGACGAGGAAACGGAGGGTGGAGACAGTAAGTAGAGTGGACCAATGGATTGCAGGCGTCCAAGAAGGACAGCCTAGCCAAGAGGTGCCAGAGAAGTCAAATCGTTTACGAGAAGATCGTGTTTCTGGAGAGTTGTGAGCCAGATGTTGCAGGGTGCAACGAATTAGTTGTAGACTCCTAAGAGAGTATATTGGTTGAAGAACGAGACAGTGTGGTGGCGGATGTATTATCCCGAGCTTTGCCACTGGAATAACTCTCAAAAATAAGGGGAGGGGAGTGTTATGATCTCAGCCTACAGGAGAAACGAGTCTCCCTCCTTGAGAGTTATTCATCAAGCCTGACCTGATTAGAAGGTCTAGCAAGTATTGAGGTGATAACGCATATGTAAAATAGTTGGTTGGATATGTGTAACAGTTTGAGATTATGGGCAATGCAGAAGAAAATAGATAAATGACTGGCTAGGAGATGTGGACATTTTGCTGGAGGCGTGAGGCTCGCTTCTGGAGGGGCTTTGACCTCACTTGAGTGCCAGACATCGCAGGGGGAAGCCGCGCTCCATTTGAGCTCCCGCCAGAAGGGAACCCCTAGTGATATATCTCTAAGAGAAGAGAAGTGTGCAGACGTACCAGCTGTGGAATCGAGCTGGGAACGTTGTGGTCTCAAGTCCTGGTCGACGAGCAGATATTAAATCGCCCAGAAGCATTATTGTGGGCTGTGTGGAGCGCCCTGACCAGACGCCGTCAGAGGGAAAGCGCCCTCGACCAATTAATCTGTGGTAAGCACGATAAACGCCAGTTCATAGTGATTGTTTGTTATTGGTCGTGTGCCCAGCGACAGTAGCAATGTTTATTTATAAGTTAGACATATTTTAATAAGGCAGAAAGCCTGAAATAAGAGAGTGGAGAGGGAGGAACACGGAGCGACGTCCGTCCCCTCTGAGCGCTGGCGGACGACTGAGGGAGCCTGGCTCCGGATGGAGGAAGACCCTCCCAGTGAGTGAGGACCGCCGCCAGGCGAGGTGGAGTATGGACCCGCCCAAAACGGGGGAGTCCACTCTCACTGTATGTAGAGAACAGATAGAGGTTTGAGGCAAGCATATTGTGTGGTTATTTTTGTTTATGTGTTAAAGGGGAACATTTTATTGGAACGTCGATGGGTTGCAGGTTTGTCTTTTGGGGAAGAAGTTGCTGAGAACTTCGAAGCCAGCAGATGAAGTAGCTGATGAGACTCCAAGGTAGTGGAGCAGAGGACCTCGAGCTGTGAGGAGAAGCAGCAGTGAAGAGGAGTGTCACGTGCTTCTGTAGAGGTGGAGAAGCACCATAGTTGCTCGGGAAAACTTCATGGTGTAGCAGCCAAGAGAGCTGTGGAGGACCCTAGCAGAAGGGTGAAGCACCTTAGTTGCTCAAGGAAACTTCATGATAGCAGCCTGGAGGAGCTGCAGAGGATCCTGGTAGTGAAGCCCGGAAGAACCTAAGGATATTAGGGTTGTGAACTTCCAGAGGTGGAAGGGGAAGTTCTGGTGGATTACTTATAGGGAGTTGACAGTGTTTGGTTGTCAGTAGCGTGCAAGACGCAGTGAGAGGTGAGTGACTGTTGGCATCCTTATGTCAAGGAGTTTTTTTATATTGAAGTATCAATGAACATTTATACTGGTATATGTTATTGCATCCAAATGCTGGTTTTCTATATATATATGTCATCTTGCTGATGGTGCAACAGTGTAGGTAGACTTGATCAACTTGAGGAGGTTGATAGTATCAGGTGGTGAACCAAGAGATAGGAAACCACTTGATAAGCTGATAATAGAGTCCTGATGGTGTTGGAGTGCAACCTGATTGTGATATTATAGAGTATAGGATTCATTATTATTATATGTGTGTATGTATCGTGTATGTGCTTTGTTCAGTAAATGTGTCACAATTTGCTAGTGTTTGCCCTTGTCCTAGTGAGGCTTCCCAGGAGGTAGTAACGAAGGAGAGAGAGAGAGAAAGAACCAAGAACCACTGCTCTGGACAGGGTAAAAGGTAATACTAATAAGTCAAAAAGGGGATTGAGGAGATCATATCACCTAGGGAGAGAGTGGGGAGTCACAGCGGCTCGAGTGGGTGTGTGCACGTGACAACGAGGCTAAATGTTGGAGCCGCATCCCCTAAACGTGTGACGTTGAGCCCCTCTCCAAGAGCCAGAAGCGCCAAGGGTGATCTCCTAGTATAAGCACTCTACCGAGTTGTGGGTTGGGTTGTCCGTAGAGAAGGATCAACGAAGACAACACCAACCAACCCACAGTCTATAATAGAATGTACTCCTGAACGGAGCATCTGGCACAGCAAGATAATAGAGGGCGGAAGGGCCCTACTATTAAAGGTGATTTTTACAACTCGAAGGGGCTGACGGCGACGACCACGAGGGGGGTCGAGTAAACTTTGTCCACCTGGAGGACAAAATGACCTTGGGCCTTGAGGATATGTTTATTATCCTCATGGCAGTCTTTGAGGTCCCTAACACCAGTTGCAACATGGTGTGGGAGGAGAACAGTGCCAACATTGGCATTTAACCAAGCGTTTTTGGAGACTCGAACAGGGGGTCTCCCTAATGCAGGACAAAGCGGCTAAGCGAGTAGCTGCATCCTGAGAAGGATTAGTGATGACATGCATACCGTAACTGGTGAGGTTAAAAGTATCAGAGGCATCTACCGAATCAACAAGGTGTTTATGAAGGGAGAAATCATCAGGAGGAGTAGAATCCAGATTGTGGAGATCAAAATATTTAGCCTATGTAGCGGGACCAAAGAAGACGTTGTAACTATTAGTATGGTCCTACAAGTGCGGCCGTGGCGGGGACGGCGTTGAGAACACCCAGAGTGAGAGGGGGTAAAAGGCGCAGTAGTCACAATGAGAGAGGAAGCCGTGCCAGGGGACGAGGTGGTCACCACTGGGGGCTGGGAACTCGACTCTACTTCAGATGAGGGAAGGGAGCTGAGGGGAGTAGTCAGGAGGGTCAAAGGAGGAGCAAGGTCGGGACCCAGTGCAGTAGAGGCTACAGAGCCCGGTCTTCCAGCACTGTCCGACTCGGGGGCTTGGTTGCCTGCCCTATGAGCCTGAGACGGTACAAGAGGAACATTATCTGACATAAAAACGAGGAAAGACTTTCATTCACGAATGTACCCCCACACCCACCACGGAGCCACAATTAGAGGCAGGATACCCAACAAGAGACATGTTGCCGATCTTGCTGGGGTCCCCCCAGGGGTGCGTCATGAGTATACCCCCTACAAATGCCATCTTAAGAATCGTCAGTCCGTCAAGATCGGTTTCAGTGACGAAAGGAGGATTGACAATAAAAGGGTCCCCTCGCACGAGACCTTGGGTACCACAGTTCTACGGGTGAAAGAGTATGCCTCCCCAAACACCCGGACATCAAAATAAAATAAGGCCGAAAGTAGACTCAAAACAGGCAAAAGGTTGGCGGGGAATGACAATAAGAAAGAAGAAGAGGGGGGGGAGAAAAACGAAACAGAAGGAAATGGAAAAGTTGTCCAGCACAGTTAGAGAGGACAGCAGCAGGAGCACAAGGCTACAAAAGGACAGAGGACTGTCCCATGGAGCATCACACTCCAGCAGCCGCCCACCAAGCCCCCTCACGGCAACAACGAGCCGGACATGGAGGGGGTGACGCATAGAAAATGTGGATATTTGTGAGCCGCTATTTTTCGTAGTACTTGTCGTTTGTACGTTGGGTGACCACATCGTACACAATAAGACGTATTAGTCGAGAGGCCGAGATGAGTCATGATTCTAGAGTTGGCAAATGTTTTGATGTAGCCCGTCCTCATAAACAAGGGCCCAATTCAGCCCGCCCTCATAAAAGCAAGCATTGAGTGAAGCACTGTTCGAGAAAAGTTCGAAAGTCATCATTTGGGAATCGTATATAAACAGGTTTGGGATTAATTAGCATTGGGTTTTTGTTTATTAGGAAGGGCTGCATTGGTCCCCTTGTTTATGAGGACGGACTACACTGGGCCCTTGTTTATGAGAACGGGCTGCATTGGGCCCTTGTTTATGAGGACGGGCTGCATTGGTCCCCTTGTTTATGAGGACGGGCTGCATTGGTCCCCTTGTTTATGAGGTCGGGCTGCATTGGTCCACTTGTTTATGAGGACGGGTTGCATTGGTCCCCTTGTTTATGAGGACGGGCTGCATTGGTCCCCTTGTTTATGAGGTCGGGCTGCATTGGTCCACTTGTTTATGAGGACGGGCTGCATTGGTCCCCTTGTTTATGAGGTCGGGCTGCATTGGTCCCCTTGTTTATGAGAACGGGCTGCATTGGTCCCCTTGTTTATGAGGACGGGCTGCATTGGTCCCCTTGTTTATGAGGACGGGCTGCATTGGTCCCCTTGTTTATGAGGTCGGGCTGCATTGGTCCACTTGTTTATGAGGACGGGTTGCATTGGTCCCCTTGTTTATGAGGACGGGCTGCATTGGTCCCCTTGTTTATGAGGTCGGGCTGCATTGGTCCACTTGTTTATGAGGACGGGCTGCATTGGTCCACTTGTTTATGAGGACGGGCTGCATTGGTCCCCTTGTTTATGAGGTCGGGCTGCATTGGTCCACTTGTTTATGAGGACGGGTTGCATTGGTCCCCTTGTTTATGAGGACGGGCTGCATTGGTCCCCTTGTTTATGAGGTCGGGCTGCAATGGGCCCCTTGTTGTATGAGGTCGGGCAGCATTGGGCCCCTAGTTTATGAAGACGGGCTGGAGACACTGCTGATGACTTTGGGGCCCAATACTAGAGCCCATTATCTTAACGTTTCTGCCAACATCCACAGTTCAGTTTAGCTATTTTATTATGCACCCCATACCCATCTTGTGGGCGGTAGTGGAAGGGGTTACAAAGGCACATAATGGGCTCAGGGAGTGAACCCCACAGTTCGTTTAGGTAAGCAAGTTACAGTCTTGATGAACTAGTTACACAATTCAGTGCACATCGTTACATCAATAATGGGCTCAGGACCAACCACAATTACTGTTTCTAAATTAAGCAACTGACGTGTGGAGGAACGATGGGTTGATATATGGTAATGCCACCCACAGTATGGGGATAAGGTCCTACCTCCCACTGGATGGGTACTAAGCCCTGCATGTCTCCCACCCCACACAGGATGGGGATGAGGTCCTACCATTCACTGGATGGGTACTAAGCCCCTGCATGCCCCCCTTCCCCCACATAATGAGTATGGAGTCCTACCACCCTCAGGATGGGTACGAGTCCCTGCAAGCCCCCCCCCCCCCACCAGGATGGGTATGGGGTCCTACCACCCTCAGGATGGGTATGGTATTCTACCTCTCACAGGGGTTTATATAAAGGCAGTAAACTAATTAATCTTAGCCAAGTTCATCCAAGGATGAACCTCATCGCCCAAGAAAGTCTACAAACAGACTTAAGTCTGCAAAATTTATATTTCTTACTAATTTTCTACCCAAGTGCGCAGAGTAATACCGATAAAGATACAATGAAAGAGGAACAAAATGGAAACTTATACTATCAACAGACGTAATATCTCCAGCTGTAATACTGTAACAAATTTTAACCAATTTGTTTCTAAATTCGGGGAAAAAAACAAAAATAATTATTCATATAAGGCAAAATATTTTCGACAGTAACCTCCCCATGTTTAAGGCCAGACCAGAACACTGGTAAACCCCAACAGATCTAAGAAAGGGTAAGATGCCTCACAAACATGAAGACTTTCACCACTATCTTCAATTTCGGGACAAGACTCTGTTTTACTCTCAAGAATTCCCATAATGGCCGATATGGACTATTAATAAGCATACTGTGGCCGACCGTAGAGGCTTTTATGGTCAGCTGGGCAAGACAATGTTTTACTCCCGACATGTCAAAGCGGGCGAGACTCCATAATAACAAACAATGGAGGTTCGACTGTAAAGTCTTGGGTTCCACCCAGAGCCGTTCTAGTTCCTTCCGGGAGAAATTAATGGTGTGGGAAGCCGGGGTGACGCGGGGGTCCCCCGGGGAGTGATAGTGAATCACAGCGGAGGTCTGGCCTGGCTGGCTGGCTCGGGTCACCTTATCTCCCGGCTTAGTGACGGGCAGGGTCAGACTTGGAGGGAGGGGGGGGGGAGGGAAGGGGGAGGGGAGGGGGAGAGGAAGGGGGTGAGAGAGAGAGAGAGAGAGAGAGAGAGAGAGAGAGAGAGAGAGAGAGAGAGAGAGAGAGAGAGAGAGAGAGAGAAATATATATATATATATATATATATATATATATATATATATATATATATATATATATATATATATATATATATATGTCGTACCTAGTAGCCAGAACTCACTTCTCAGCCTACTATTCAAGGCCCGATTTGCCTAATAAGCCAAGTTTTCCTGAATTAATATATTTACTATAATTTTTTCTTATGAAATGATAAAGCTACCCTTTTCACTATGTATGAGGTCAATTTTTTTTTATTGGAGTTAAAATTAACGTAGATATATGACCGAACCTAACCAACCCTACCTAACCTAACCTAACCTATATATATAGGTAAGGTTAGGTTAGGTAGCCAAAAAAAGCTAGGTTAGGTTAGGTTAGGTAGGTTAGGTCGACGAAAAAACATTAATTCATGAAAACTTGGCTTATTAGGCAAATCGGGCCTTGCATAGTAGGCTGAGAAGTGAGTTCTGGCTACTAGGTACGACATATATATATATATATATATATATATATATATATATATATATATATATATATATATATATATATATATATATATATATTGGTGTATACTGTCAGCAGGTTTTCTTTCAAACATGTTTCATTGAATATGACCGCATATTCTGTATTTATTATTTTCTGGTTTAGGGCTTCTATCCCTCTAACTATTTACTTAGCATCAGGGCTTAATTGAAATAGGAGTTCTCCAAAACTCATTTTCGTACTTTTAAGGTGAAGAAAAGAAGTGATTTACTATAGAGTGTATTACACTTATTTGTATAATTTGCACGACGTTTCGAACCTTTACATTACTCTAACAAGAGAAATGTTGAACAAGAATACTTGCATAATAGACAAAACCCAAGATTCAAGAAGATTACAAATTCTTGAGGCAATTCACATAAGAATAGAGCGACCTACCATGAACACCCAAATCACGGAACTATTTACTCTACCCACCATGAGAGTAAGGACAAGACAAGAACATATCGATGCCAACACAGAAGACAATGTCCAACATAACAGGCCAATTACACTGGATTAATCTTTGTGTTTAGATAGGAGATGCCTCGTATGGGCCAATAAGCCTTCTGCAGCCCCTATGTTTATCCCTTATGTATCCCCCCATGTTTTCACCTTCATTGTATTATCACCTGACCTAATGCGGGTATAAAATCAACTAGTATTGTAAGATCTGTTCACTTGAGAATGAACCATGGAGGTTCGAAACGTCGTGCAAATTATACAAATAAGTGTAATACACTCTATAGTAAATCACTTCTTTTCTTCACCTTAAAAGTACGAAAATGAGTTTTGGAGAACTCCTATTTCAATTAAGCCCTGATGCTAAGTAAATAGTTAGAGGGATAGAAGCCCTAAACCAGAAAATAATAAATACAGAATATGCGGTCATATTCAATGAAACATGTTTGAAAGAAAACCTGCTGACAGTATACACCAATATATATATATATATATATATATATATATATATATATATATATATATATATATATATATATATATATATATATATATATATATATATATGTCGTACCTAGTAGCCAGAACGTCGTACTCGGCCTACTATGCAAGGCCCGATTTGCCTAATAAGCCAAGTTTTCCTGAATTAATATATTTTCTCTATTTTTTTTCTTATGAAATGATAAAGCTACCCATTTCATTATGTATGAGGTCAATTTTTTTTTATTGGAGATAAAATTAACGTAGATATATGACCGAACCTAACCAACCCTACCTAACCTAACCTATCTTTATAGGTTAGGTTAGGTTAGGTAGCCGAAAAAGTTAGGTTAGGTTAGGTAGGTTAGGTAGTCGAAAAACAATTAATTCATGAAAACTTGGCTTATTAGGCAAATCGGGCCTTGTATAGTAGGCTGAGAAGTGCGTTCTGGCTACTAGGTACGACATATATATATATATATACATATTATATATATATATATATATATATATATATATATATATATATATATATATATATATATATATATATATATATATATATATATACACATACATACAGCACTCGGGGTAGCCTCGTTATGACCCCCACAAATCCATTTGTCTACTGCTCTCATTTTTGACTTTATTTGAAGCATTTTTTTTATATGATGGCTGCAGAGTACACCGTAAGTCGTCAGAGGTAACAGATCTCCACAAGGTCGTCAGATGCCAGGCAGAAACCGAGAATGTAGTGTAGTTTCCGTCTGTATTGCCACACTGAGAAACTGGAAAAGCTTGATCCGTAGCTGGAAGCTGTTTGGTGTCTTGTTGTGTCGATGAGCCTAGAACCCAGATCCTTGAGAAACTGCTTGATGTTTTTGTCTGGTCACTCCAAAATACTTAAGAGCTAGTGAGGGAGCACAGCTATAAGAAAAATGGAAATGATTTGTGATTAAGGTATAGAATCATGTAAGTCAGACAACATCGTTATACTCCCGAGGTGGTCAAGGAACAAGTGCTCCCGCGAGACACAGTTTACACATCTCTGTTCTTCATCCCGAAGATCTGTGAGTTACCTGGGCACACGAGAGGATCTGTGAGTTATCTGGGCACACGAGAAGATCTGTGAGTTATCTGGGCACACGAGAAGATCTGTGAGTTATCTGGGCACACGAGAAGATCTGTGAGTTACCTGGGCACACGAGAGGATCTGTGAGTTACCTGGGCACACGAGAGGATCTGTGAGTTACCTGGGCACACGAGACGATCTGTGAGTTACCTGGGCACACGAGAGGATCTGTGAGTTACCTGGGCACACGAGAGGATCTGTGAGTTACCTGGGCACACGAGACGATCTGTGAGTTACCTGGGCACACGAGAAGATCTGTGAGTTATCTGGGCACACGAGACGATCTGTGAGTTACCTGGGCACACGAGAAGATCTGTGAGTTACTTGGGCACACGAGAAGATCTGTGAGTTACCTGGGCACACGAGAGGATCTGTGAGTTACCTGGGCACACGAGAGGATCTGTGAGTTACCTGGGCACACGAGAGGATCTGTGAGTTACCTGGGCACACGAGACGATCTGTGAGTTACCTGGGCACACGAGAGGATCTGTGAGTTACCTGGGCACACGAGAGGATCTGTGAGTTACCTGGGCACACGAGACGATCTGTGAGTTACCTGGGCACACGAGAAGATCTGTGAGTTACCTGGGCACACGAGAAGATCTGTGAGTTACCTGGGCACACGAGACGATCTGTGAGTTACGTGCGCACACGAGAAGATCTGTGAGTTACTTGGGCACACGAGAAGATATGTGAGTTACGAGGGCACACGAGAGGATCTGTGAGTTACTTGGACACACGAGACGATCTGTGTGAGTTACCTGGGCACACGAGACGATCTGTGTGAGTTACCTGGGCACACGAGAGGACTTGTGAGTTACCAGGGCATACGAGACGATCTGTGTGAGTTACCTGGACAAACGGGAGATTCTGTGAGTTACCTGGGCATATGAAGTGATCTGCGAGTTATCTGAGCATATTAGAGAACCTGTGAGTTACCTGAGTATACTAGGGGATCTGTGAGTTACCTGGGTAAACGAATCTGTGAGTTACCTTAGCACACGAGAGGATCTGTGAGTTACCTGGGCACACGAGAGGATATGTTTGAGTTACCTTGACACATGAGAGGATCTGTGGGTTACCTAGGCATTCGAGACGATCTGTGTGAGTTACCTGGATATATGAAACGATATGCGAGTTACCTGGGCATACGAGAGGATATGTGAGTTACCTGAGCATATTAGAGAACCTGTGAGTTACCTGGGCACACGAGAGGGCCTATGAGTTACCTGGGCACACGAGAGGGTCTATGAGTTACCTGGGCACACGAGAGGGCCTATGAGTTACCTGGGCACACGAGAGGGCCTATGAGTTACCTGGGCACACGAGAGGGCCTATGAGTTACCTGGGCACACGAGAGGGTCTGAGTTACCTGGGCACACGAGAGGGTCTATGAGTTACCTGGGCACACGAGAGGGTCTATGAGTTACCTGGGCACACGAGAGGGCCTATGAGTTACCTGGGCACACGAGAGGGTCTATGAGTTACCTGGGCACACGAGAGGGCCTATGAGTTACCTGGGCACACGAGAGGGCCTATGAGTTACCTGGGCACACGAGAGGGCCTATGAGTTACCTGGGCACTCAAGGAGTGAATGAATGTGCGTGAATCATTTATGGAGATTTTTATTTGTGTAATTGTCTCGCAATTGTAGAATGAAAAAGTAGTAATACATTTTTTTTGTTATAGATTTCATGGTATACGAGAGCGGACGAATTACAGTCTGAGGAAATTTCTATCTCTTGCTAGGAACTACCTACACGCCGGAGAGGTTATGGGAGGCGCTGACGATAATACTAACTCGTCCGAACCTCCTACCAAGGCGGGTTCTGCTGGAATAGATAAATCTACTATTATTACCCCGCCCCAGATCTGTCAAGTCTAAATCTAGTCCTGAATCTAGTCGACCTGCTGCTGATCGGGATAATCCCGTTACTCCTACTACTACTCTTAGTACTACTACTACTCTTACTATTACTACTACTACTACTCTTAGTACTACTACTACTACTACTCTTACTATTACTACTACTCTTACTATTACTACTACTCTTAGTACTACTACTACTACTACTCGTACTATTACTACTACTCTTACTATTACTACATCTCTTACTATTACTATTACTACTACAATTATAGACGATGGAACGAGGGAAAGTATTGTTGGAGATAAAACTCTGTGCGAAGGTCTGACGAGAGTGATAGCGGGATGAGTACTAATAATGAGATATCACCGTCTGTGATGCAGACGTCACTCATTCTCCTAGTTTGCTAAGTGGAGTGGTAACTAGTGTAGATGTCGTTGGTAGATCGTGGAAAGACCTGTCGTTGTCGGATCAGTGTAGGAATGGTGACAGCGAAGTGGGGGGAGGGGGGGGGTGGGGAATTGAGCACTAGCCGTGGGAGACGGGAGTGAGGTAAAATCATGCTAGCGCTACGACGGGATATAATAGTATAGCTGATAGTTATAGTATTGATGATGATGTATTTGCCAACATTTGACTGACAGACTTAGCAAGTGCGCGACAGCAGGAGAGGGGGGGGGGGGTTGTAAATAGTGGTCCTGATAGTGGTCCTGATGTAAACTCTCCACTGGAAGGAAAGTATATTGTATATTACTTTCAGAAAGTCAGCAACAGGGTTTATTGACAGACACTGATGTTGACATGTTCCTGACCCAGCAACTCGCTCCTCCTTCTCCTGACAGCTGAGTGGACAACGCTTCGGATTCGTAGTCCTGAGGCTCTGGGTTCGATCCCCGGTGGAGCCGGAAACAAATGGGCATAGTTTCTTTCACTCTGATACGCCTGTTCTCCTAGCAGTTAATAGGTACCTGGGAGTTAGACAGCTGCTACGGGCTGCTTCCTGAAGGTGTGTAACAAAAAGGAGGCCTGGTCGAGGACCGGGCCGTGGGGAAGCTAAGCCCCGAAATCATCTCAAGATAACCTCCCCCTCCTCCTCATTCACCCTCTGAGGTTAAGAGGAACATAACAGCACACTCACTTATTGTAGCTAACCCGGTACTTCTTCTTGAGATGATTTCGGGGCTTTAGTGTCCCCGCGGCCCGGTCCTCGACCAGGCCTCCACCCCCAGGAAGCAGCCCGTGGCAGCTGACTAACTCCCAGGTACCTATTTACTGCTAGGTAACAGGGGCATTCAGGGTGAAAGAAACTTTGCCCATTTGTTTCTGCCGCGTGCGGGAATCGAACCCGCGCCACAGAATTACGAGTCCTGCGCGCTATCCACCAGGCTACGAGGCCACCTCGTAGTGGCTAATTAGTAGTGATGAAGAAAATTTCACTCCTCTAGGACAGAGATACGGGAACTTGACCAGACTAAATTTATCATTGAGAGCAGAAGTGAGGAGGAAGAACAACTGGTAGGTGGAGTGAGTAGATCCTCTAAAACGTAAGATGGGACTCTACCACACGTATTCCCGTGGATAACAAAAATAATAATAATAATAGTAGGATGAAATGATCTAGTAAGGAAACTAAGTATGGATATTTGTAAACATTAGTTAATAATCATTAACTACTACAGTAGATGAACCGTTACTGCTATGTTTGTAAACACAGTATGTGTATAGTCGCTCTAGGCCTCAATTCTCCTACTGTAGTACACCCCCATGCCCATCATGTGGGTAGTAGACCCATAGTGCACCCCATACCCATCCTGTGGGTGGAAGTCCCATAGTGCACCCCATACCCATCATGTGGGTAGTAGACCCATAGTGCACCCCATACCCATCCTGTGGGTGGAAGTCCCATAGTGCACCCCATACCCATCCTGTGGGTGGAAGTCCCATAGTGCACCCCATACTCATCCTGTGGGTGGAAGTCCCATAGTGCACCCCATACCCATCCTGAGGGTTGAAGTCCCATAGTGCACCCCATACCCATCCTGTGGGTTGAAGTCCCATAGTGCACCCCATGCCCATCATGTGGGTAGTAGACCCCTAGTGCACCCCATACTCATCCTGTGGGTGGAAGTCCCATAGTGCCCCATATCCATCCTGTGGGGGGAAGTCCCATAGTGCCCCAAATCCATCCTGAGGGTAGAAGACCCGTAGTGCACCCCATACCCATCCTGTGGGGGGAAGTCCCATAGTGCCCCATATCCATCCTGTGGGTGGAAGTCCCATAGTGCCCCATATCCATCCTGTGGGGGGAAGTCCCATAGTGCCCCATACCCATCCTGAGGGTAGAAGACCCGTAGTGCACCCCATACCCATCCTGAGGGTAGAAGACCCATAGTGCACCCCATACCCATCCTGAGAGTGGAAGACCCATAGTGCACCCCATACGCATCCTGTGGCAAAAGTCAATCTTGCTTTGCTATGACGTTCCTCTTAACGCTCTGCCTATAAAGGAACGATTGGGAAAAGCCAGGATGCCTATAAGCAGTCTACAGGCAATAATACACCAAAAGGTAAGGTAAGGTAATTATCAAAAGAAGGCACCAAACCGGGAAGGCTATGTAGCACCATCAAAGTGCGAAATAATCAGAGGGCGCTAAATATCACCAAGAATGCCAATACGAGAACAAAAACGCATAAGGCGAACGATATCAGAAGTATGCGATTCACCTAGAATTCTATCGAGGGACAAGTGACCGCGAGGGACAGTCGGAAAGCAAGACACACGCTCGTCCTGGAAGTCAGGACATTCAACAAGGATATGTACAACTGTAAAAGGGACAACGCAATTCGGACAATAAGGAGCAGGGCGGCGCTCCATTAAGTGACCCTGGGTTAAGCGAGTATGGCCAACCCGCAGCCGTGCCAAAGCAGTTTCCCACCGCCGGTTACGGTGGTAGGAGGAAGGCCACGGGGACACACTACATTTGAGAGTACGCAGCTTGTTACTAACCACAGAGGACCAACAACCCTGCCAACGGGCAAGAATGGAGGAATGATTAACAGGATAAAAGTTGGAATAAGGAATACCTTTACGGGAGATGGGACAAGAACGGATAGCTTTCTTAGCGGCAACATCCGCATGTTCATTGAAAGAAACACCAATATGGCTGGGAACCCAGCAAAACTCTACTGATTTAAATTTACTAGAAATAAGAAACAGCCAATGTTGAATCTCGATGACCACCAGATGGACAGGATTAAAAGACCCTAGAGCCATGAGGGCACTACGAGAGTCAACTTCAACCACAAAGGAGGAATGAGAATGAGAAAGCAAGAGACGAAGAGCATAGAGAATAGCGTAAAGTTCTGCCATAAAGACGCTAGCCTCCGGAGGGAGGCGACACATAAGTATGGTCAGGAAAAACAACAGAGCAGCCCACACCGTCCGCAGACTTAGACCCATCGGTGAAGATGGAAATAGAGTGGGAGTGCGAAGAAAAGTGCTCAAGGAAGAGGCTTTTCAGAATTGTAGGAGGGGTAAAGGCTTTAGGAATACAAGTCAAGGACGTACAAAACTTGGGAAGGGGGACTCTCCACGGAGGTAAGGAAGGAACAATATGAGGAGAAACATTAGAAATATGAACAGAAAGAATTCTGTAAGCGAGATAACCAGACAGAAAGTGGGAGACGATGAGGAGGAACAGGAACCACAGGAAAAGAGGAAAAGTCAATGCACGACAGAGGCGAAAGGAGGCTGTTGGAAGGACCGCGCAAGATAGCAAAGACAGTAGTGATCACGGTGGTCCTGAAGAGAGAGAAAGCCAGTGTCAACATACAAACTGAGGGCGGGAGTCGAACGAAAGGCACCAGAGCTGAGACGCAACCCAGTATGGTGCAAAGCATCAAGACGGCGAAGAGTAGGAGGAGAAGCAGAAGAGTATGCAGAGCAACCATAATCGAGTTTAGACAGGACGAGAGAGGAGTGCAAATAGAGGAGCGTGCGCCTATCCGCTCCCCAAGAAGTATGGGTCAAAACCTTAAGGAGGTCAAGGGCCTTAGAGCATTCAACTCGGAGGTAAGAGATATGGGCTGACCAAGACAAACGAGTGTCAAAGACTAACCCCAAAAGCTTTGCGGAATCCCTGTACACAATGGGATGACCATAAAGCGACAAAGAGGGACGAAGAACGACATGCTTCCGAGTAAAAGTCATAGCACAAGTCTTAGATGCAGAGAACTTGAAGCCATGATCGGTGGCCCAAGACGACATGGCATCAATCGCAAGTTGAAGCCGCCGTTGAAGGAGAGGTGAATCATCACCCCGACAGCAAAGGGTAAGATCATCGTGCTCAGAACACTACCCTGGGGTACACCCTCATACTGCTGAAAAGGGGCAGAGAGAGCAGTACCAAGCTGCACACGAAAGGAACGACAAGAGAGGAAGCTCTGGAGGAAGAGAGGGAGGTTCCCACGAAGGCCAAAAGAATGAAGTTGAGACAGAATATGATACCGCCAGTTTGTGTCGTAAGCCTTTTCCAGGTCAAACAGGACGGCAACAACGGAGGTCTTTGCAGCAAAAGCAGGACGAATATAGACCTCCAAGTTTACCAGGACATCCGTTGTGCTGCGGCACTTGCGAAAACCAAATTGAGAAGGGAAGAGGTGGTGATAGTGTTCTAAGAACCACATCAAACGAACGTTAACCATACGTTCAAACAGCTTGCAGACACAACTCGTGAGGGCAATAGGGTTAAAGTCCTTGGGGGATGACCCGAAAGACCCTGGTTTCCGAACAGGGAGGACAACAGCATCGAGCCAGTCTTCAGGGACTGACGACGACTCCCAGACCCGATTGTACAGACTCAGTAAATACTGAGACGTGCACGAAGGGAGATGGCGAAACATTTCATAATGAATGCCATCGGAGCCCACTGCCGTAGAACCACAAAGGGCCAGGGCAGATTGAAGTTCAGAGAGAGAGATGGGATCATTATAGGGAAGGTGAAGATAAGTACAGAAATTTTAAGGACGAGATTCAAGGAGAGGCTTACGAAGAAGGAAGGATTGGGAAGGATAAGAACCAGAACTAACAGAGGAGAAATGCAAACCCAGTTCGGTCGCAACCTGCAACGGGTCCGCCACAAGAGCACCATGGAGGCGAAGGACCGGTGAGACATCAGGAACGAACCTACCTGCAATCTTGCGGATACGCTTCCAGACCAATGGGAGAGGAGTTTCGGACGTAACGGTGGACACATAAGACGCCCAGCAAGCACGTTTAGCCGCACGGATGGTCCTACGGGCCACCGCACTCACCTTCCGAAACAAAAGAAAAGACTCAACCGTCTGCCGGCGGCGATGTCTCTTCCAGGCTGCACGCTTGCAGTGGACAGCCCGAGCACAGTCCATACTCCACCAGGAAACGCACTTCCGCGTTCCCCGAGAGGAAGAGCGAGGAATAGAGTGGAGGGCAGCGTCAAAGACAGTGTCATGAAAAAGAAGGAGGGCGCGAGGGAGAGGTAGAACGGAGAGGTCGGAAATAGTAGCACGGAGAGCAAAGAGGCGCCAGTCAGCCTCGGCAAACCGCCACCTAGGGAAGGAGAGAGGAGGGCGAAAAGAGAAAAAAGTGAAAAGGATAGGAAAATGGTCAATGCCATGGAGGTCATCAAGGACTCGCCACCCGAAATCTAAGGAAAGGGATGACGAGCACAGAGCAAGATCGAGACAAGAAAGGGAGCAAGTCCGAGAGTCCAAATGAGTGGGCTCACCAGAATTAAGAAGGGACAGGGAAGAAGAGAGGATGAAACGTTCAAAGAGGCGACCCCGGGTGTTTGTCAGCACATCACCCCAAAGGGCATGACGACAATTGAAATCACCCAGCAGGAGCACAGGCTCCGGCAAAGGAGTCTAGGTGGTGTTTAAGATCGGGAAGAGAAAGTGGGACAGTGGGGGGGAGATAAATGGAACAAACCGTGTACCATCTACGTACAAAGACACGGGCGGCAGAATAGTGGAGAGGCGAGGAAAAAAGTAAGGGGACAAAGGGAACATCGGAGCGTATCAAGAGAGCAGAAGAATTATAGACCCCAGCAACAGCTGGGGGAGGGGAGAGAAAAGAATAGCCACGGAAGCGACCAGGACGAGAACCTAGCATCGGCTCCTGGAGACAGACACAAAGGGGCGAAAACTGTGAAATGAGAAGTTGGAGGTCAAGGAAATTGGCGTAAAATCCACGGATGTTCCACTGGAGAAAAGACCTCAGCAAAGAGAGAGAGGAGAGCAACAGAGAACATAGAAGAAACAAATGTGAAGAAGGAACACAGCACACTAAAAAAGCACAGAGTCAGGATTAGGGTCAGCGAAGTCAGAGTTAGGGGGCATGGGTAAACTGAGTAAAGAAGGAGGGAAAGAAGCGGGAGGACGGACCAGAGGTGGACGAGCAGGGTCTGTAGGAGGAGGAAGGGGAGAAGGAAGGGGGGCGGCAGAAAGAGGGGAGCGCACCTCGGCAAGGGCAGTAACCGAGATGGAACCGGGAGCTAAAGAAACCCCCACAGTAGGAACAGGGGGCACCACCACCGAAGCGGGAGGAGAAGGAACGATAGAATCAGAGATACGGGGTGAAGAAGAAAGCGAAGCTTTCTTACCGACAGGGGAGGAGGAAGGAGGAGCCAGGTTTCCGCTTCTGATTCAAAGATACAGGCGTCCCAGCAGCAATGTACTGGGCAACAGACTCCAGTGTCTCGATAGGAGGAGAAGAGCGAGAGCGAACAACACAACCATCAGGAGAGCGATGGACGTTGGCCCGCACAGTCAGGCGGCGTGGAGAGCCAATAGACGGAGGAGAAGGACGGGAAGGAGGACTAGAAGGAGAGGAAATAGAAGACACAGGAGACGTGACAGACTGGGTAGAAAGAAGGAGCCCTAGACAGAGAACCAGGAGGGGGACCCTTCGGGATAGAACGGAGGGAAACAGGGGAGGTGGTGGTGGGCGTGTCCGGGTCTAAGTTTCGGAAACGGTTGTGAGACTGAGGAAGGCGGGAAGGACGAGGAGAGGAAGAGCGCACCACGCGAGCATAGGAGACACCAGCGAAAGAGGGGAGACGATGAACTTGGCGCCGAGCCTCAGGAAAAGACAAACGGTCCCGGTGCTTCAAGTTGAGGACAGCCGCCTCAAGTTTGTAACGAGTACACGCACGGGAGAAGGTAGGGTGACCCTCACCGCAATTGAGGCAGCGGGCCTGGGGAGAAGTGCAATCCAACTTAGAGTGACCCTCGCTTCCACCCAGGGGACAGAGAGAGACAGGACTAGAGCATTTGAGGGTACCATGCCCAAACTTCCAGCACTTACTGCAGAGCCGATGAGATGGAATATACTCCTGAACGGAGCACCTGGCACCCGCAAGAAAACAGAGGATGGAAGGGTCCTACCATCAAAGGTAACCTTCACAACCCGAAGGGGCAGACGGCGATGACCACGAGGGGTTATCTTCAGATGATTTCGGGGCTTTAGTGTCCCCGCGGCCCAGTCCTCGACCAGGCCTCCGCCCCCAGGAAGCAGCCCGTGACAGCTGACTAACACCCAGGTACCTATTTTACTGCTAGGTAACAGGGGCATAGGGTGAAAGAAACTTTGCCCATTGTTTCTTGCTGGTGCCTGGAATCGAACCCAGGACCACAGGATCACAAGTCCAGTGTGCTGTCCGTTCGGCCGACCAGCTCCCCCAGCCGGGGGACGAGTAAATGTATCCACCTGGAGGACGGAATGACCTTGGGCCTCAAGGATATGATTGATATCCTCGTGGCAGTCCTTGAGATCCCTAACACCGATCGCAACATGTTGCGGGAGAACAATACTAACACTGGCATTCAACCGAACGTTCTTCGAGACCCGAACATGGGTTTCGCCAAGGCAGGATAAGGTGGCCAAGCGAATGGCCGCATCCTGAGAAGGAGCAGCAACGACACGGGTACCAAGACGAGTGGGGTTGAAGGTGACAGAGGCATCCACGGAATCGACAATATGCCTATGAAGGGAAAAATCGTCAGGAGGAGTTGAATCCAAAGGTTGGAGGTCAAAGTACTTAGTCCATGTAGCAGGACCAAACAAAGCATGGAACGAAGTAGGATGGGAAGGGAGCATACGAGAGCGGCCGTGGCGGGGACGGCGATGAGAACCCGTAGAGACGGGTCGAAAAGTGCAGTAGTCACAAGAAGAGATGGAGCCGTGCAAGGGGACGAGACGGTCACCACAGCAGGCTTGGGGCTCGACCCAACCACAGAGGGAGGGAGGGGAGCAGGGAGGGAGGGAGGGGAGCAGGGAGGAAGAGTCCGGTCTGGGCCTAAACCGGGCCCTGTAGTGGAGGCTACAGATCCCGGTCTTCCAGGACAGTCCGACTCAGGGGCCTGGTCGCCCACCCCATGAGCCTGGTTAGGAGTAGTCAAGTCGTCATCCATACAGCAAACCAATATATATGAGATGGGACCCGGAACCAAGGGATATCACCTACCAGGGCAGCCAGGGAGGCCGAGTGTGGGCCAGTGCAGGGTGTGTCGTCCCCAGCAGTGCTCCCCCTTTTCAACAGGGGGGTCCTACTACTTCGTTCATTCTCCCACACTGGTGCTAAGACCCCAGTCCCCCTATCGCCCTAGCCTGGACACCCAACCATCCAGTCAGGGCGGCCTCTCACAGGCGACCCCTCCAGCGGGTGGTCCAATGGCTCACAAGGCCCCTACATGGTGCCCTTCAGCACGTACTCCACCCAAAGAGGGGGCAGGAGAGGGGGCACAGGCAACCCACACCTGTCTCAGGGAGGTGTACGTGAGCCCCTCACCACGGCAAGGAGGCACCACGGAGGGGTAATACACCAAAAGCGTCAACAAAACCTGTAGATCTGAGGCAAAGTGAAATCGACGCCAGTAATTCCATCTGTCATCGAACTATCATGCAGGAGAAGACATCTATGGTTCATCCAATAAAATCACCAGACTTCTAGATGTTACTACTGCTCGGCTTAGACTCGGTTACAAGTATCTCTGGGAATTCTCATTATCTGCTGATGTAGACCTGACCAAATGTAAACTGTGTCAACAAATTATTCACACACCCTCCGTCACTATGTGAAGGAGTGCGAAAAGATACGTGAATTCAGAGACAATTCTATAACAAATGTTCAAGAAATGTGTAAATATATCATTCAAAATGGTCTGCCACCAGAAAGTTTAGCCAAATATGCCCAGTTTGCTAACTGTAGGTAGTAACTGTTGGTGATTAAGCTTTCCACCCTTGCCCAATGGTTAAGGGGCGGTGCGCAGGATAAACATATCATGAAGAATGAATTTTGTAACCAGCTCATCAATACTGTAACTTGCTTAGCTAAATGAATATTGGAGTTCAGTCCCTGAGTTCATTATGTGCCTCTGTAACCCTTTCCACTGTAGCAAGTATATTATGTCAGGAATATTCTTGCTCCGGACTCTCATTAACTTATGTGCAGATAATGTTATGGCTCTGTTAATTCTACTTGGTCCACTAATTACAATTAATAACTTTTCCCAAACCTGCTAGAGGATGGTTATGGGAGGTGTAGGACTGGTAATATCGACAGGGAATCATCATCCGTCTATCTCTCCAAGAATGGTTCAGTATAGACGCTTGAGAGATACTACCCATCTTCAACCCTCATCAACAACAATATAACACTCGACGTGTCTAGTTGCTACCCTCACAACACGGTTCAGCTTCGTCACTGAGCAGCCAGACTCCGGCCGCATCAATTTTTTTTTTATTAATACACGAGGTACATCTGTATTAGTGCAGCTGCCCTAGACTATATGAAGTGCAGTACAGTGTGTCAAAAAAGCTAACTACGTGATGCTATAAAATCCTCATCTCGCAGGATGGTTAGTCATACAGGGCCATATATTTAGTAGCCTGCACAGGCAAATTTTGGGTACACTGTGAGGATATCTTCAAGAGTACGAGAGTGAATAAAGTAATTGCAAAGTTCCAGGTTCCTCATGCCAACTGGTCTGATAAGTCTAATAACTGGGCATTCAGTGATGTAGTGCGGGAGATCGTGTCGTAGTTCCTGCTCACAGAGTTTGCAACTGGAGTGCTCAGGATTGGGAGATCCGTCACCTGCCACAGGTAACGGTAACCCAACCTGATCCTGGCAACCACTGTGTCGCACAGTCTGGTCCACGTTTTGTGCTGCCCATAGATATAGGTTTCAGATCTGAATAAATCATAGCTTTTTATACTAGTACTTTTAGGTCGTTGGGAGTCAGTAATTTCTTTCCTATCAGATCTGAGTGTTTGGCCGCATCGAGCCTCCACGCTCTAGTCCCGCACTCGAGCTCCTCGACACCGCCCGCATTCAGAGCGCCATGCTTTACGACTCACCCCGCATCTGAGCTCTCTACCCCCCCCTGCCTCATTCATCAGCGCTCTGCCCTGCCCCAGGCTTCGCCTCCCCTCCCACGACACTTCATTACACTGCCAACAAACCGACTGCTGTAACCAAGACTACTAAATAAAAAAAATAAAAATTTAAACTCTACATCTAATCACCCAAATACATACACCTAAACATACGTTACATCACTACCACCGACAGGATGGGTATGGGGTGCATAATTAATTTAATTTATATATTTATATATATACAAGAAGGAACATTGGGACATAGCATTGATGTGTTTACATTCTTGTAAAGTCACTAATACGCATAGCGTTTCGGGCAGGTCCTTATTCTAACAGATAATTTTAAGTAGGCTATTTCTAGCAAATTGATTTTTTTTAATAGATACATTGTAAGATAATTCGACAAAGATTAATAAGTACAATAAAGTAAAATTTGAGGGTTATCAACAGGTACATTGTAGCATAATTTGAGGATTATTTCAAGGTATAATGTAGTAAAATGTACGTTCAATATAACAACCATGATATAAGATGATAGCAATGATTACAATGGTGAAGTTGTGTGGCTTAGGTACATATATTGGGGGACTGGGTAGCGCTAGATACAGTGAGAGTTTAAAGCACTAGGTAGGAAACTATGAAGACGAAATTAGGTACATTTTGGTTTTATTTTTGAATAAGGTAAAAGTTGGACAGCTTTTAAATTCGTTAGGGGAATGAGTTTCATAGACCAGGTACCTTTATTTGCACAGAGTGTTTACACAGATTAAGTTTGACTCAATATCTGGGGATATCAAAGAGAGATTTATTTCTGGTGTGGTGATTATGTGTTCTATTACATGTGTCCCGGAAGAGTTTCAGAACAGGATTTACATTTAAGAACAGGATTTTGTAAATGTAATTGGCACAAGAGACTGTGGAGTGAGTTTATGTTTAGCATGTTTAGAGATTTAAACAGGTGGGCTGAGTGTTGTCTGAAAACAGAGTTTGTTATTGTTCTGATAGCAGATTTTTGCTGGTTGTTGATAGGCTTGAGGTAGTTGGCAGAGGTTGATTCCCATGTACAGATACCGTATGTAAGTAATTATCAAAAGGCACCAAACCGGGAAGGCTATGTAGCACCATCAAATGTGCGGAATAATCAGAGGGCGCTAAATATCACCAAGGATGCCAATACGAGAACATAAACGCATAAGGCGAACGACATCAAGAGTATCAGAGTCACCAAGAATTCTATTGAGGGACAGGTGACCGCGAGGGGCGGTCGGAAAGCAAGAAACATGCTCGTCCTGGAAGTCAGGACATTCAAGGAGGACATGCACGACCGTAAGAGGGACAATGCAATTAGGACAATAAGGAGCAGGTCAGTGCTCCATCAAGTGACCATGGATTAAGCGATTATGTCCAATACGCAACCTCGCCAGAGCCGTTTCCCATCGCCGGTTACGGTGGTAGGACGACGACCACGAGGAAACACAACATTTAAGAGTACGTAGTTTGTTACCAGTAACAGACAACCAAGAAACCTGCCAATGGGTAAGGATGGAGGAATGGATAACCGGATAAAAGTCGGAATATGGAATACCTTTACGAGAGATGGGACAAGAGCGGACAGCTTCCTTGGCGGCAGCATCCGCACGCTCATTTAAAGACACACCAACATAGCTGGGAACCCAACAAAACTCAACTGACTTAAATTTACTGTGAACAAGAAACAGCCAATGCTGGATCTCGACAACTACTGGATAAACCGGATTAAAGGACCCGAGAGCCATGAGGGCACTACGAGAGTCAACAACAACTACAAAGGAAGACTGATAACGAGAAAGCAGGAGACGAAGAGCATAGAGAATAGCATAAAAGTCTGCTGTGAAGATGCTAGTCTTCGGAGGTAAGCGACACATATAAGTGCGATCAGGAAAAACAACAGAGTAGCCAACACCGTTCGCAGACTTAGACCCATCGATGAAGACAGAAATGGAGCGGGAGTGAGAAGAAAAGTGCTCAAGGAAAAGGCGTTTTAGAACTGTAGGAGGGGTAAAAGCTTTATTGATGCGGGTCGAGGATGTACAAAACTGAGGAAGGGGGACTCTCCACGGGGGCAAAGAAGGAACAACACGAAGAGAAACATTATAAATACGAACGGAAAGAGAATCCTGTAAGCGAGATAACCGGACAGAAAGAGGGAGGTGGTGAAGAGGAACAGGAACCGCAGAAGGGGTAAAAGTTAAAGCACGACAGAGGCGAGAGGAAGGATGTTGTAAGGACCTCGCAAGATAGCGAAGACAGTAGCGATCACGGCGGTCCTGGAGAAACAGGAAGCCAGTGTCAACATACAAGCTAAGGACGGAAGTCGAACGAAAGGCACCAGAATTGAGGCACAACCCAGTATGGTGCAAAGCATCAAGACGGCAAAGAGTAGAAGGAGAAGCAGACGAGTAAGCAAGGCAACCATAATTGAGCTTAGACAGGACGAGAGAGGAATGTAAAGCAAGGAGAGTGCGCCTATCTGCTCCCCCAAGAAGTATGGGACAATACCGGAAGGAGAGTAAGGGCCTTAGAGCACTCATCATGGATGCAAGAGATATGGGGAGACCAAGACAAACGAGTGTCAAGGAATAACCCCAAAAGCTTCGCAGAATCTTTGTACTCATGAGGATGACCATAAAGTGACACAGAGAGGGACGAAGAACAACCCGTTTCCGAGTAAAATTCATGGCACAAGTCTTAGTAGTAGAGAACCTGAAGCCATGATCGGTGGCCCAAGACGACACGGCATCAATCGCAAGTTGAAGCCGGCGTTGGAGGAGAGGCGAATCATCACCCTGACAGCAATGGGTAAGATCATCGACATAGAAAGCGGAGAAGACGCCTGAAGGAAGAGAGGAAAGAAAACCATTGAGGGCAACTAGAAAAAGAGTAGTGCTCAGAACACTACCCTGGGGCACACCTTCGTATTGATGAAAAGAGAGCAGAGAGAGCAGTACCAAGCTGCACCCGAAAGGAACAACGAGAGTGGAAGCTGCGGAGAAAGAGAGGGAGATGACCACGAAGGTCAAAAGAACGAAGATGGGATAGAATATGATATCGCCAAGTGGTGTCGTAAGCCTTTTCCAGGTAAAAAAGGACGGCAACAACGGAGGTCTTCGCAGCAAAAGCAGTACGAATATAGACATCCAAGTTCACCAGGACATCTGTCGTGCTGCGGCACTTGCGGAAACCAAATTGAGAAGGGGAGAGGAGGTGATGGTGTTCCAGGAACCACATCAGACGAACGTTAACCATACGTTCAAAGAGTTTGCAGACACAACTTGTGAGGGCAATAAGGCGAAAGTCCTTATGGGATGTTCCCAGAGACCCTGGTTTGCGAACAGGGAGGACAACGGCATCGAGCCAGTCCTCAGGGACTGACGACGACTCCCAGATCCGATTATACAGACTCAGTAAATACTGAGATGTGCACGGAGGGAGATGGCAAAGCATCTCATAATGAATACCATCGGAGGCCGCCGCCGTAGAACCGCAGAGGGCCAGGGCAGACCGAAGTTCAGAGAGAGAGAGAAGGGATCGTTATAGGGAAGTTGAAGATGAGTGCAGAAATCTAAAGGACGAGACTCAAGGACAAATTTACGAAGAAGGAAAGATTGGGGAAGATGAAGACCAGAGCTAACAGAAGAAAAGTGGGATCCCAGTTCGGTAGCGACCTGCAACGGGTCCGCCACAAGTGTACCATGGAGGTGAAGGACCGGTGAACCATCGGGAACGAACTTGCCCACTATCTTGCAGATACGCTTCCAGATCTGTGGCAGAGGAGTTTTGGACGTAATGGTGGAGACATAAGATGCCCAACATTCACGTTTAGCCGTACGGATGGCCCCACGGGCCACCGCATTCGCCTTCCGAAAGAAAATAAAAGAATCGGCCGTCTGCCGACGGCAGTGTCTCTTCCAGGCTGCACGCTTACAGCGGACAGCCAGAGTACAGTCTGCATTCCACCAGGGAACGCACTTCCGTGGACCCCGAGAGGAAGAGCGAGGAATAGAGCAGAGGGCAGCGTCGAAGACAGTGTCATGAAAAAGGAGGAAAGAGCGGGGGAGAGATAGAAGGGAGAGGTCAGAGAGCCGCAGCGCTGAGGGTAAAGAGGTCCCAGTATGCTTTCCAAACTGCCACCTAGGGAAGGAGAGGGGAGGGTGAAAAGAGAAAAAAGTAACAAGGATGGGAAAATGGTCACTGCCATGGAGGTCATCGAGAACCTGCCACGTGAAATCTAAGTAAAGAGAAGACGAGCAAAGAGAAAGATCAAGACAGGAAAGGGTGCGAGTCCGAGAGTACAAATGAGTGGGCTTACCAGAATTCAGAAGAGACAGTGAAGAAGAGAGGATAAACAGCTCAAGAAGGCGACCCCGGGTGTTCGTCAGAACATCACCCCAAAGGGAATGACAACCTAACCAGCTTCCCTACAACATTCCCACCCTGAACAGTGTAATATTTAGCCTGATCAAGCTCACCTGACAGCACTGTCAATGTCACTGGTGCCTTGTGTAACTTCTGATGCTTTTCTACAGGTGCACATACTAATTGCAAATGCAACCAAATTCGCCTGCAATGACCCCTTCTTATTTGACAACACCCTAAATAGGCTATTAATGGCTAACAGCCTTCTAACAATCACTGTCCCTAATGATGCATTCCATTCCATTCCTACACAAACATCGCCAACACAGTCACTGGACCCGAACCCCGGTTTTTGAACCCACTACAAATGGAGCGACCAACACCGCAATATCAACTTCGAACTCTGTGGTTCCACCCGCTGTCTCAGAAGTCCCACCATCAAACCCCCTCTCTCAGAATCCTCCCCTAAATACTGAAGTGGAAGGTAAGCCATCTACCTCCTCTTTGTAGGCGACTGGGAGTGGCCAACATGGAAACACCAACCTTGGTGTGTCTCACTGCATCATTCCTACTGCACCTTGCTCAACTGAACACTTATCCTCGACATGCAAGTCCCTTCATATTGAATTTCAAACTTCAAAAATGAATGAGCTAGGCAGTGATATGGTGGAGGCAGACTCCATACACAGTTTCAAATGTAGATACGATAGAGCCCAACAGGTTAAGGATTCTGTACACCAGTTGATTGGCGGCTCAGAGATGGGACCAAAGAGCCGACGCTCAACCCTTGCAAGCATAATAAAGCGAGAATCAGTACGATTAGGTAAGAACACACACACACACACATATATAAATAATCTAATAATAATAATAATAATAATAATAATAATAATAATAATAATAATACAGTTTCAAGTGTAGATATGATAGAGCCCAATAGGCTCATGAACCTGTACACCAGTTGATTGACAGTTGAGAGGCGGGACCAAAGAGCCAGAGCTCAACCCCCGCAAGCACAAATAGGTGAGTACACACAATCTCAGCGTAGATGAAGGTGACACTTGAGGGTGGAGGTGTTACTTACCTTAACCTGAAGGATGTGGCCACAAGGGCAACACGTCCAGTGAGGCCAGACTGGGCCAAGTCACGAGAAACGCTCCACGAAGAATTAGAACTGTTGACAATTTCGTAATTTTCTAACTTTTTTTTAAGATTTAGCTACTCAGAACGAAGGGTCCATGTAGCACGGGCTATAATGAGCCTGTTAATTGTTCTAACACTTAGCATAGGACTGTATGTCCTTTACAACCCTGAAATGTCGCGAGTTAACACTTTGGCACTTACAATAAAACTGGAGTTCACGCACGCTTTTCCTTCTTATTCTCTCTTAACACTTAACGCACTGTTACAACACGTAAGACAAGGAACGAACAATCCAACTGCCCGCGCTAGTTACAACACACACAAATGTTCCCGTGAAAAACTGTTTATACCTCTCAATCTAATGTCAACATTATAACCTCCAGTCTCTCTAACTCACCGCCACCGAGTACAGGTTTTTAGTTACAGTGTCAGCTACACCCAAGGTAAGTCTTTTTCTGTCACCACAACACGTCCACACCCAACTATACCATGCGCGGTAATGGTCAGACGCGCCGGGGTGCAGGCTTCACCCAGTCTTCATTGTCAGTCTCAAGTGAATCTGCTCGTTAACCTATTTGAAGCTTTCTTCTTTCTTTATTTATTATGAATCCCATACCCATGCCGTGGGTGGTGGTGGAATGGGTTACAGAAGCACATAATGGGTTCAGGAACTTAACCCCATAATTCGTTTAGCTATAAGTGACAATCTTGTGAAGCAAGTTACACAATTGTTAATGTCACATACACATGTACATATAAGCTAGGTGGTGTTTCAACGAAGCCTCGAAATATTGACCATATACTTCGCTCATTGACTGTCTTCGAAGCTCAGTTCACTAACCCCCCCCCCCCCCCACGAACTTTAAATAAAATAATTGAGTCAATCTTGGTAAACATTGGCTTAATTGTCTTTATCTCATCCGCTTCATTCACAGTTTATATATGTAAAGTATTAACGACGGCTCACAACTCATGTTGAAATTTTTCTTGGTGTACTTTGTTCAATTTCTATATTCGATTCGCACCATTCTAAATGCTTCATTAACTGCAACTGAAAATTGGTGCTAACAAAATTTAAACACCGAACTTATCTATACAACAATTTATTAATATATAATGGTAATGTTTCACATGGTGTTAATTTCGAATACAACGTGCAATGAAATTGTCAGTGACATTATAAAAGGACAACAGTTAACATCCTTGACAATCTACACATGAACTTCAAGTACAAAATATACGATTGGTGTCAGTCGTATGCATTTACTAACGTCAATGCCCTATATGAGGACCTTGTTAATGAAGTAACACAGTACTATGTCACATGGGTGAAACTTAAGTGACTAAGAACTAAGCACAGAGGACAGCAGCGGTTCTGTGACTCACGCCTGAAGTCCGTGCATGATCGTGTACTACATGTTGCTGAGCATTATAAAGCTCACAAAACAACTGAGGCGCTGAATGCATTTCTTCGAGCTAATCGCGCATTCAGGGAACTGAAAGAACGTATTCGTAGTCAATATTGGGAACAATTCTTACAGGGCATCAATCATGCGACATCCTCAGCCCAAATGTGCGCCAAAACTAAACACATCTCCTGGAAGTTATTAATTTTTTTTTTAATTTTGCCCCGAGGGGCGAGTTTATTGGGCAGCGTCACTCATCCTGTGAGTGGACACACCGCCATAGTGACAGTATTGGGCAGCGCCACTCATCCTGTGAGTGGACACACCGCCATAGTGACAGTATTGGGCAGCGTCACTCATCCTGTGAGTGGACACACCGCCATAGTGGCAGTATTGGGCAGCGCCACTCATCTTGTGAGTGGACACACCGCCATAGTGACAGTATTGGGCAGCGTCACTCATCTTGTGAGTGGACACACCGCCATAGTGACAGTATTGGGCAGCGTCACTCATCCTGTGAGTGGACACACCGCCATAGTGGCAGTATTGGGCAGCGCCACTCATCCTGTGAGTGGACACACCGCCATAGTGACAGTATTGGGCAGCGTCACTCATCCTGTGAGTGGACACACCGCCATAGTGACAGTATTGGGCAGCGCCACTCATCTTGTGAGTGGACACACCGCCATAGTGACAGTATTGGGCAGCGTCACTCATCCTGTGAGTGGACACACCGCCATAGTGACAGTATTGGGCAGCGCCACTCATCCTGTGAGTGGACACACCGCCATAGTGACAGTATTGGGCAGCGTCACTCATCCTGTGAGTGGACACACCGCCATAGTGACAGTATTGGGCAGCGCCACTCATCCTGTGAGTGGACACACCGCCATAGTGGCAGTATTGGGCAGCGTCACTCATCCTGTGAGTGGACACACCGCCATAGTGACAGTATTGGGCAGCGTCACTCATCCTGTGAGTGGACACACCGCCATAGTGACAGTATTGGGCAGCGCCACTCATCCTGTGAGTGGACACACCGCCATAGTGACAGTATTGGGCAGCGTCACTCATCCTGTGAGTGGACACACCGCCATAGTGGCAGTATTGGGCAGCGTCACTCATCCTGTGAGTGGACACACCGCCATAGTGGCAGTATTGGGCAGCGTCACTCATCCTGTGAGTGGACACACCGCCATAGTGGCAGTATTGGGCAGCGTCACTCATCCTGTGAGTGGACACACCGCCATAGTGACAGTATTGGGCAGCGCCACTCATCCTGTGAGTGGACACACCGCCATAGTGACAGTATTGGGCAGCGTCACTCATCTTGTGAGTGGACACACCGCCATAGTGACAGTATTGGGCAGCGTCACTCATCTTGTGAGTGGACACACCGCCATAGTGACAGTATTGGGCAGCGTCACTCATCCTGTGAGTGGACACACCGCCATAGTGACAGTATTGGGCAGCGTCACTCATGCTGTGAGTGGACACACCGCCATAGTGACAGTATTGGGCAGCGCCACTCATCCTGTGAGTGGACACACCGCCATAGTGACAGTATTGGGCAGCGTCACTCATCCTGTGAGTGGACACACCGCCATAGTGACAGTATTGGGCAGCGTCACTCATCCTGTGAGTGGACACACCGCCATAGTGACAGTATTGGGCAGCGTCACTCATCCTGTGAGTGGACACACCGCCATAGTGACAGTATTGGGCAGCGCCACTCATGCTGTGAGTGGACACACCGCCATAGTGACAGTATTGGGCAGCGCCACTCATCCTGTGAGTGGACACACCGCCATAGTGACAGTATTGGGCAGCGCCACTCATCCTGTGAGTGGACACACCGCCATAGTGACAGTATTGGGCAGCGCCACTCATCCTGTGAGTGGACACACCGCCATAGTGACAGTATTGGGCAGCGCCACTCATCCTGTGAGTGGACACACCGCCATAGTGACAGTATTGGGCAGCGCCACTCATCCTGTGAGTGGACACACCGCCATAGTGACAGTATTGGGCAGCGCCACTCATCCTGTGAGTGGACACACCGCCATAGTGAGAGTATTGGGCAGCGCCACTCATCCTGTGAGTGGACACACCGCCATAGTGACAGTATTGGGCAGCGTCACTCATCCTGTGAGTGGACACACCGCCATAGTGACAGTATTGGGCAGCGTCACTCATCCTGTGAGTGGACACACCGCCATAGTGACAGTATTGGGCAGCGCCACTCATCCTGTGAGTGGACACACCGCCATAGTGACAGTATTGGGCAGCGCCACTCATCCTGTGAGTGGACACACCGCCATAGTGACAGTATTGGGCAGCGCCACTCATCCTGTGAGTGGACACACCGCCATAGTGACAGTATTGGGCAGCGCCACTCATCCTGTGAGTGGACACACCGCCATAGTGACAGTATTGGGCAGCGCCACTCATCCTGTGAGTGGACACACCGCCATAGTGACAGTATTGGGCAGCGCCACTCATCCTGTGAGTGGACACACCGCCATAGTGACAGTATTGGGCAGCGTCACTCATCCTGTGAGTGGACACACCGCCATAGTGACAGTATTGGGCAGCGCCACTCATCCTGTGAGTGGACACACCGCCATAGTGACAGTATTGGGCAGCGCCACTCATCTTGTGAGTGGACATACCGCCATAGTGACAGTATTGGGCAGCGCCACTCATCTTGTGAGTGGACATACCGCCATAGCAGAATGTACAACACTCCCCAATAGGAAGAAAACCCGCTGGGTTGTTCATCCTGTCACTTGTACCCAGACACAGCTGGGACTTGCTTAACTGTCTCAAGTGAACAGCTCCTCAAACAAGAAGATTAACATTTATCAACCCTTAAAAGCTTACGTTATCTTGCGGGTGCAAAATGGGGAAATCTTTTAAGAACAGTATCAATATTTGACAAATAGTGTTTTCCTAACTCAAACAATGTGGGGTTTATTATTCTACACATATTCCTAATGTCTCTCAGGTGTTCACATTCACGTAGATAGTGGTCAAGGCGGTGCCCGTCACTCTCACCACAGATTCTGCAACTTCGCTGATCAACTGTTGTTTCCATTCCAAATCTCCATGGATATTTGTATCCAAGACGGATTCTCGCTATTACTGATTCTCTCCCTCGTCGTCCTCCTCTTCGGCCATAATGATTGGGATTGCCAGCTGAAACCATGTTATACCATCGTACAGATTCACTGGTTTGTGTTTCTATCCTCCTTTCCTCAGTTACCTTGTCACGGTGATGTTGTCTGACAATACCTCTAATTTGTAGTTGAGTCTTGGGCATGAAGTATTCAATATGGTCTCCTTCAGCAGCCAGCACATCTGCTCGTTCATTCCCACATATTCCAACATGGGAGGGGATCCACAGAAACTTGATGACTCTTCCCTGATTGGTAAGTACTCTCACAGCCCTCTTAATTTCAGCGACTATTGCAAGATTTTCTGCCTGATTTTTACTTAGGCTTTGCAGTGCTGCTTTTGAATCGGTGCAAATCACTGCACCATTAGTGTTCCGTTCAAGAAACTTTAACGCCATAACAATGGCAGTTAGCTCTGCTTGCGTTGTAGAGGCATAGTTCTCAATACGTGCTTTTTCTTCATTTCTGCGTTGGGAGGTATTATCCTTGATTACCGTGTATGCCGCACCAGCCCTGCCATTGATAGGATTAGATGACCCGTCAGTGTAGATTTGATCTAGTTCATCTCTGGCTTCTTTATAAATTTCCTAGAGATACTTGTGCCTCATTTCTTGTGGTATCATGTTGGATTTTTTCATTGCCATTTCATTGATGATGATCTTGCATGAGTCATCCTCCCAGGGAGGTAACCTCTCTACAGGCAGGAGCTCACGGGCTTGCTCAAGCAGGTGAAGCTCTTCAAGGTAGCAGACTGCTCTGTGATGCCATTTTTTGCTTCTCCTGTTTTCCCCTGAAAGTAGCACAGAGCTCAGTAGTCTGGAAGTTATTAAAATTAAAAAGATCTCCAAACCTAATACCCCCCCCCCCCACCCCCAGCTTGCTCATTACTCCTCCACAGCTTATGCTGACATGTTGCTGGAACAGTATGCAAGCACTGCTTACATATCGAATCTGCCCCAAAATATACAACAACATCTTGCTAATACTAATGTTAATAGCGGCTTTAATATTGAAAATGCCTGTAATAAAATGGGTCCAGAATGATGCTTATGACATTTCTCTGTTTGAGCTTGAAAATGCACTTAAGAAGGGCAGAGCAACTTCTCCTGGAGACGGTGGCATAACGTATCCCTGAGACCTCTTGCCAACATACCTAATAGGCCGCTGCTAGAGCTGTACAGACAAAGTCTACACCAAGTTGTTTTACCAGATCATTGGACACAAAGCTTCATAATCCCTGTACCTAAGCCAAACTCGAACAAATTTACGACGAAATCTTTAACTTTTTGAATGTGCAAGGTCCTTGAGAGGATTGTTCTCAGAAGACTAATGTTGAAAATCAAAAGTCAACTCACTTCTAACTTGCATGGCCTCTCCCTGGGAGAAGTACACAGTCTTGCTTTGCTGAGTACTTCATCAGACAGAAACCAACTGCAGGCAATACAAATTCCTCGGTGTGAATATTAATAGTGACATTGTAAGTGAACTACAGTGTAAGCTTCCAGAAAGGCTAAGACCCTCTTAAAACGCTTGCTGGAAAGCACATTGGTATTAATGTCAAATATCCCAGAATGTTCTACATGATGATCATCAGGTCACTAGTCGACTACCATGCCCTGCACCTTATTAGTCTTCCTCGCAATAGGCTGAAGGCTTTACAGAAAATTCAAAATGAAGCCATGAGGATAATTCTTGGAGCCCCTAGATGCACACGAATCATCAACATGAGGGAGGAGCTGAAACGTGAAAGACTTGAGCAGCTCAGTACTACCTTCTGCGTAAGGGTGATGAGAGATCCAACATCACCCTTACTACTTAGAGAAAAACTGACTAATGCTGTATGTAGGCGGGAGAGTGTTGCCAACGCACAAGCGGGCAACCTATATGCACAACCCGTTCTCGAACTTTCTTATAGTCAATATTGACTTATTAAATACGCGCATATGTGACATACTAATTTATTGTGAATATTTTAGTTTACCTTGAAAAACTTCATAGAAAACACCGACCTTACCTAACCTTCTTAGTATGTTGAGATAAGCATCTTATTGCTTCGTAATTACAATTATTACTTAACCTTTACCTATAATAGGTTATGTAATAATTGTAATTACGAAGTAATAAGATGCTTATCTTAACATACTAAGAAGGTTAGGTATGGTAGGTGTTTTCTATGAAGCTTTTCAAGGTAAACTAAAATATTCACAATAAATTAGTATGTCACATATGCACGTATTTAATAAGTCAATATTGACTTGAAGAAAGTGCGAGAATGGGTTGATATGCAAGCTGGTTGAGTAGAAGTGTTGCCAATCACATTAAACAAAAATAGTCCTATTGTATGCAAAGAACTAGCCAATGATATTCCATTATATCTGTACCCTGAAATACAAGTGTCTTACACGCCCATCAACAAAAAGAGCAAGGAAAACCCATGCAGCCCTCCTGAAAGCAACAACACTTGAAACCATTGATTTCTTTATAAATAACTTTTTGGCTCACGAGCACTATGCTTACGCTGATGGGTCTGTTCAGATGTCAAGAGGTCGCACTGCAGCAGCCTGTAGAACATACAAAGACAACATATGTACACAGACCACAAGTGTGAGACTGAGTAACTGGCTTAGCTCCACACATGATGAATTAGCTGCACTAGAACTGGCCACTAACGCACTGAAGAACAGTGGAGGAGTAATATTCTGTGATTCAAAGTCAGCTCTTCAGGCCCTTAAGAACCCAATGGGCAAAATAAATACTAGGAATGTTGTAACATCCATTATAAACAACATTATTACTGCAAAGAGCAAGAGTCTCAAGAGTCTAATTTGTATGGATACCATCTCACATAGGTGTGGTACAGCATGACGACACAGACAAGGCAGCTAAAACTGCATGTGATAAGCCTGAAATTGAGTTGGATATGGGCATTTCAATCTCTGTTGTAAAAGCAGCAATATTTCAAGAAATTAGGGAAGACAGAAGAGCAGTCACTGAGAGTTAGCCAAAGAATCTGCATTTAAAGGAGAAATTGAGTACAACCTTGGATTGACAATAAAGAGTCTGAGAGCAATGGTACACCAAGAACTTTAACAAAATCTTGTAGATCTGCGGCAAAATGAAATCGACACCAATAATTCCATCTATCATCATACTATCATGCAAGAGGAGCCACGTCTCGGAATCATCCAATAAAATCAGCAGACTTCTAGATGTTACTACTGCTCGGCTTAAACTCGGTTACAAGTATCTCTGTGAATTCTCATTACCTGCCGATGTAGATCTGACCAAATGAAAACTGTGTCAACAACTTTTCGCACACCCTCCGTCACTATGTGATGAAGTGCAAAAAGATATGTGAATTCAGAGGCAATTCTATAATAAATGTTCCAGAGATTTGTAAATATTTCATTTAAAATGATCTGCTTCCAGAAATCTTAGCCAAATATCCCCAGTTTGCTACCTGTAGGTAGTAACTAAGTGATTGTAACCTATCCACCGCTGCCCACTGCATGGGGGCGGTATGCAGGACAAACATATCAATTGTGAAGAAGAACTCCTTGATGAGGCAATCACTGACCTGTTCAGTGGTAACGGCCATAACGTGGATAGGATCCTTGAGCGCCATGCACGAGTGGTTACTTCTGCCAAAAGATCTGGTGACCACGCACTGCACCCTCGCCCTGCGCGTCGACAGAGACCTCCACCGATTAATTGTGCCGATCCAACCCAACCTCCGACTGGACGAAAGAGGGAGCGAAGAGCACAGTACATTCTGTGTCAGAGCCTGTACGAGAAGGATCGTTCAAAAGCCGCTGTGCGCGTCCTTTCCGAAGACTGGAAAGTAACCCCCACTGAGGTGGAGCCAGCTCGTCTCTTTCCATTCTGGGAAACACTATTCTCTAGACCCACATCACCGGACCGCCGCCCAATTCGTGACCGTGATCCAGTTAATCAGCAACTAGGGGACCCTATAACACCAGAGGAAATCCTTGTTGTTCTCAAGGCAAGTAGGAATGCTGCTTCCGGCCCAGACGGTATCACTATACGTCCACTTAATGCTATACCAATCAGGGTGTTTGCAAAATTGTTTAATCTGTAGTTGGCAAACGAATCCCTGCCACAACCTTTTCTCAAGAATAAGACTGCTGTTAGCTAAGAAACCAAACCCAGACTCTCCTTCCCATTATTACCCCATAACCACGTCATATACGATAGTGAGGCTGTTCCATAAGATTCTGAGCAGCAGACTCTCTAAGGCAGTCAGGATCGACAGGCAGCAGAAGGCCTTCGTCCCTGTGGACGGATGCCCTGAAAACCTGCTGATTCTGGATGCCCTCCTAGCTGAGGCTGGTGCACTCAAGCACAACACGCACCTGGCGTTTCTGGATATGGATAAGGCTTTCGATAGTGTCTCCCATCTGGCCATCCATCGGGTCATGAAACGTAAAGGCATTCCGAAGCCTTTAAGGACATACATAATGCCGGGCTATGATCGGTTTTCAACCTTAATAACCAGCCAAGGGGAGAAGTCGAAGGACATCTCAAACCCCAACAAAGGCTATACCTACTAAAACACCACCTAATCCCCATGATGAACCACCGGCTTGTTCTCGGACGCGTGTTTAAGATGGAATTAGCGAGGCTTGACCGGCAGCTGCGGCATGCCATTCATGGCTGGCTAAGGCTGCTCATGATACTCCTAATGCCTATTTTCATGCCGACGTGAAGGACAGTGGAATAGGAATACCCGACTTTGCCACATCAATCCGCTTACAGAAGAACAAGTGGCTCGGGTGTTAGTAGAGTCGGAGGATCCAGTGGTAGAGGCAGCGTCTCTCCTACCCACGTTCCAAGCGCGAATGCGTCGATGGGTAGACCCGACTACGGCCACCGGAACCCCTTCTAACAGAACGACTGAGCGCTCTAGAAAATGGAAAGCAAAACTGTATAGCATGGTCGACGGTGCTGGCCTTGCGTCCTCTTGTGAGGTTCCATCTTGCCACAAGTGGGTCGCATCCAGTACCCGTCTGCTAAGCAGAGAAGATTTTGCTCATGCCATCCAGATTAGGGCAAATGCTGTAACCACACCGTCTAGAGCAGCTAGGAGTAGACCCGAGGCTTCTGGTCTCTGCGATGTTTGCCAGAAACCAGGGACCCTGGGCCACATATCCCAGGCATGCCACAAGACACATGGGGCTCGGGTGAAACGTCATGACGATATCACCCAGTTCGTAGCCGGCCGCCTGCGGCAAAGAGGTTTTGAGGTGGAACGTGAAGTTCGTATACTGGATGGAGGGATCTTCTGTAAGCCTGACATCATAGCTTGCAAAGGTGATGAGGCCTTTATATTAGACACCCAGGTCTCTGCTGATAACTTCCCTCTCTCCCGTCCACATCAGAGCAAGTGCGACAAGTACAGCACCCCAGAGATCCTTCAAAAGGTCAGGGAATATACCGGGAAGCACACAGCATCCGCCTCTTCAATAACCCTTAATTGGAGAGGAGGATGGTGCAAGGAGAGTGCGCGTGGTCTACAGGATAAGGGACTCACCAAGAGCAACCTTGAGATTTGCTCTGTGAAAGCCCTGACCTGGACATATTCCATCTACAGAATATGGTCCAAGACCGCATCTAGGGGCAGACCACCTTAATCCCAGGATCACCGTGCATAGGGTACAAAAGGATTAATATAGTCTTGCTTAGGTGATCCGCAGCCAGGATAGCTGGCAGCCAACTATCTAAGCAGAATTGTCATCTGGAGTACCACTTCTCCAAATGGTTTCTCACAAGAGGGTGGATGACCTGGCCGGAGCCCACGAGTGGGTAAGGCGGCGGCTGGAGGGACCCCATGTGCATACATGATATACCTCCCGTTCCGGGGCCTTGTTAGGAGCTTCCACTATGAATAGTTTTTTCCATGTATGCCGATGTCAAGTCACCAATCCTGCCGCTTAGGCAGCTTGTTGTTTTACCTTCAGCTTTAGTTCTTTTTTAATGATACACTGTGCACCTCTCCCTTTGTGTGCCAGTGTCCCATATATATAAAACAAAATACAAAAGAATTTTCCATTTTGTGTATGCTATTTTCATGTTATTATTGTGTGTTATTATTATCATCTTAACTCTTGTGGGTTGTGATGAGATCTGCCATTTATGTGTATTTTAGTTTGTGTTTGATAGGGAATTAGGTGTGCTTAGGGGTGCCTTCTCGCCAATGCCCTGTGCCTGGAGGGATTGGTGCCCTGAAACTACATAAACACCCTATACCCCCCCCCCCCCCGAAGTGGCAAGGGGAGCTAGGGGACAATAATAGCTCTCCACATGTCAGTTGCTTAATTTAGAAACTGTACTTGTGGTCGGTCTCGAGCCCATTGTTGATGTGATGATGTGCATTGAATTTTGTAATAGCTCATCAAGATTGTAATTTGCTTAGCTAAATGAATTGTGGGGTTCAGTCCCTCAGCCCATTATGTGCCTCTGTAACACTTTCCTATACCGCCCACAAGATGGGTATGAGGTGCATAATAAATTAACTAAATTGACATACAAAGGCCAGAAAGCACGAGTATAAAGAACTATGACAAGTTTAAAACCGAGAATTATATGTACTGGCAGCATAAAACATCCACTAGACAGTATGACATTGTAATTGCCAAAATTAGACTAAGATATCGATATCTATGGCAGGTGACTGCAGGCAATGAATCTCCCAATGGCGAACATTCCAATTGTAAACTATGTGAACAAGAGCTGGGACATACTCTCCAAAACAATACCTGTGTTATGAGTGACTTCAGACAAGAAGTTGTTAAGTATGAGGTCCTCTCAACTCTGTAATTATTTCAACTCAATTTATGCTTTGATCTCATTTAGTATTAAGTTTTAGTCTAAGTGTTTTTTCCCACACCTTGCCCGAAATGCTGTGCATATTAGTAGCTTTGGCCATTGTATGTACTTATGTACAAGCTCTTTCTAGAAATCCAACATTATGTTTGTAACACATCTTGTATGTATGTACTTTTATCTAAATAAACATTTGATTTGAGTTGATATCAAAGACCTTTCTCAGGTCAATGAAGACTGCAATCGGGAACTCATTTTTGTCAAGGACTGTGTAGATTATATCAAGCAAACTAATAATTGCATCGTTGGTACTCTTTTGGGAGCAGAAGCCAAACTGACAGGGACTTAGTATGTTGCATTTTACGAGGTAGGAGTAGAGCTATTTGTAAATAATTTTTTCAAATATTTTGATAATATAGGTCGATTTGATATTGGTCTGTAATTGTTTATGTCTGCCGTATTGCCTCCTTTATGAACTGGCGTTACTCTTGCTTTTTTAAGAATGTCAGGGAAGGTATGACTCTAGAGATTTGTTGAACAGCAGAGCTATGGGTGGCGTAAGGGCTTGAGAGGCATTCTTGTATACCATAGAAGGAATTTCACTAATATTCCCAGCTTTGGTTTTTAGTGAGTGAATGATAGACACAACATCTGTCGGGCTGACTGGTGAAAGGAGAAGAGAGTTAGGATAGCTGCCGATAAGATATGTGGTAACACGTCTGTGAGTCTGTGGGATTTTTCTGGCAATTTTACCAACCGATGAAAAGAAGCTATTAAATTCAGTTGCCGTTTCTAAATCTGTTGCAGGTGTATAACCATCCTTGGAGAATTTTATCTGGTTATATGATTGTTGTTTAGTTCCTAGAATGTTAGAGATGGCTCTCCATGCTGCCTTTTGCTTCTTTGAATCTATTCTCATAATAGGAAAGATTTGCTCTTCGTATTATACTGGTAAGCAATGATGAGTATTTCTCAACTACTTTTTTTGTAACACGGCCAATCCTAAGTTTTTGTTAATATTTATGTTTTTTGTTGACTGCTTTGAGTATGCCACTTGTGAGCCTGGGGTTGTTTAATCTTTTGGCAGTTACTTGCTTGGTGAGGAGAGGACAATGAGTGTTGTAGAGGCTTAGAGTTTTGGAAAGGAAGATGTTGGCTAATGAATTTATATCCTGTGAATTATTGAATTCGGAACCTCAGTTTATATTGTGAAATACATTTGTGAGACTGCCTATTGCTGCTTCACTGTGTAACCTGAAGGTAAGTTTCTTTTTATCTGGTGGTGGTATGTCCATGTTCCGTGTTTGCTATGAGCAAGGTAGGATAGTGGTCAGTTGTTCTGTCAATGATTATACCAGATGCAAGGGGAGTTTTTATGTTATTCCATAAGTGATCCAAGATAGCAGCGAATGTTTGAGTGATTCGGGTGGGCCTGGTGATTGTGGGGGATTAGCATTCACGAGTTCATGCTGTTCAGGAAATATTCGACTTGAGTGCTATTTTGTTGACACAGGTCAATATTGAAGTCACCTCCTAGAATGATGTGATTTTTGTTGAGATTGTTATTTATGATAAGATTCATTAGGTTATCTGAGAATGCAGTTATATTAGTATTGGAAAATCTATAGACAGCTCCATTAGTCAGGGAGGATTTAAGGGATTTAGTTGAGAACTGAGGAAAGGTATAATCACAGTAGTCGTCTCTATCACTAATGCCACTATTGCAAGTGGCATTATTGGCAAGTGAAAATGACTGCGAGGGAAGGTCGGGAAGCAAGACACACGCACATCCTGGAAATCAGGACATTCAACAAGGATATACACGACCGTAAGAGGGGCAATGAAGATTGGACAATAAGGAGCAGGGCAGCGCTCCATTAAGTGCCCGTGAGTTAAACGTGTATAACCAATACGTAACCTTGCCAGAGCTGTTTCCCACCACCGGTTACGATGGTAGGAGGAAGGCCACAGGGACACACTACCCTTAATAGCACGCAGCTTGTTACCAGTAACAAAAGACCAACGATCCAGCCAACGGGCAAGGATGGACGAATGAACAACTGGGTCGGAATAAGGAATACCTTTATGGAAGATGGGACAGGTGCGGATAGCTTCCTTAGCGGCAGCGTCCGCACGCACATTTAAGGACACACCAATATGGCTGAGAACCCAGCAAAACTCTACTGCCTTCAATCTACTGGAGATAAGAAACAGCCAATGTTGAACCTCGACTACCACCGGATGGACTAGATTAAAGGACTCCAGAGCCAAGAGGGCACTACGAGAGTCAACTACAACAACAGAGGAGGATTGACAGCAAGAAAACAGTTGACGAAGAGCATAGAGAATTGCATAAAGTTCTGCTGTGAAGATGCTAATCTCCGGAGGCAGGCACACACAAGACGTATTCTGTCTAGTGTTGGTCAAAAGTTTGTTCACCTCATCCAAAACTGTTGCAACATATCACCTCGCCCAAATGCGAGTATATAAAACAAGCTGTTTAAGTGTTTAGCATAAGTAAAACTCTGTTTAGTGTTTCCAGGTTACAGTTGTGTGTGTGTAAACTAAAGTCTTTGAAAATGTAATAAGCTATTACGAAACGCGTTCAAGCGTCGCGTCAGACTAGAAATAAAAATGAATTTTGGAGAACTGATTTTTCAATTACCATCGACAGTAAAATGAAACAAGAAATATTGAGAAAATTAGTGTTAGAATTATTAATCTTACTTTTTCGGTCATATTTAACAACATATGTTTGCAAGAAAGACTGCTACCAAAATATACTAATATATATAAATATATATATATATATATATATATATATATATATATATATATATATATATATATATATATATGCATATATTAGTATATTTTGGTAGCAGTCTTTCCTGTAGACATATATTATTAAATATGACCGAAAAAGTAAGATTAATAATTCTAACACGAATTTTCTCAATGTTTCTTACATTTTTCTTCACTGTTGATGGTAACTGAAAAATCAATTCTCCAAAATTCCTTTTTATTTCTAGTCTGACGCGACACTTGAGGGCATTTCGTAAAACTTATTACATTTTCAAAGACTTTAGTTTACACACTCACAACTATAACTGAACAGAGCTTAAACATCTTCGATTTTTTTATACCTGCATTTGGGTGAGGTGATATGTTACAACAGTTTTGGATGAGGTGAAAACAAACTTTCAACACACGACAGAACACGAAACAATGGGTATAATATTTTGTAAGTTAAAGGGAAGAATGGAAGTAACTGCAAAGGGCCTATTGCCCCATATTTCTTGATGCTTCTATATTGGTGCAGAGTCTTGAAGTGGGTAGAATATAGTTGTGCATTAATTGGCTGTTCATTGCTGGTGTCGACTTCTTAATGTGTAGTGCCTCGCAGATATCTAGCCGCCTGCTATCGCTGTATCTATCGATGATTTCCGTGTTTTATGTTAAGACTTCTCTGGTGATGGTCTGGTTATGGGAAGAGATTATATGTTCCTTAATGGAGCCCTGTTGCTTATGCATCGTTAATCGCCTGGAAAGAGATGTTGTTGTCTTGCCTATATAGTGAATTCTTTGAGGCTTACAGTCCCCAAGTGTGCATTTGAAGGCATAGACGACATTAGTCTCTTTAAAGCGTTCTGCTTTGTGTCTGGAGAGTTTCTCATGAGTAGGTTGGCCGTTTTCTTGGTTTTATAGTAGATCGTCAATTGTATCTTCTGATTTTTGTCTGTAGGTATAACGTTTCTATTAACAATATCTTTCAGGACCCTTTCCTCCGTTTTATGAGCTGTGGAAAAGAAGTTCCTGTAAAATAGTCTAATACGGGGTACAGGTGTTGTGTTAATTGTCTCTTCAGAGGTTGCTTGGCGTTTCACCTTCCTTCTTATGATGTCTTCAACGAAACCATTGGAGAAGCCGTGTTGACTAGGACCAGCTTTACCCTACAGAGTTCTTCATCGACTTGCTTCCATCCTGAGCTGTGGCTGAGAGCACGGTCGACATAAGCGTTAACGACACTCCTCTAGTACCTGTCTGGGCAGTCACTGTTGGCATTGAGGCACATTCCTAAATTTGTTTCCTTACTGTAGACTGCAGTGTGGAAACCTCCGCTCCTTTCCATGGCTGTTACATCTAGAAAGGGCAGTGTGAGATTTTTTTCTATGCCTATTTCCCTTAGGAGGTGGACTACAAGTTTAAAGGCTGCTCACGGCAGTTAAGCATGAGTCCAATAGAAAAAGGAAAAGCGGTAGCAAACCGCCAGGCCTCCACCACTAGGGGTGAAAACCTGTCCACAATAGGCCGCTGGCTCCTCCTATTTAAACAGGACGTTAAAACTAATAAAGGGTAACCGACGGGTTCTCACAATCAAATATTTATATTTGATGTGGCGCTATGAATTGGAATTCGAATTCCCAAGAACAGCCGTCATATCAAGATCACATCAACAATTAATCGTAAAATGCTGAACATGGGTGAAAAAGAATGGTTGAAGGGTTGACATCAAAGACCGTTTTCTATAACATAACAATTTATTAATAACAAGAGACTAACTACTACATTACCGAGTTTACGTTACGTTAATGTCCATCCAGTGGCACGATAACAAACAGCTAAATAGCAACCCTTGCTGTGAGGCTGCATACTGAACTAACCTGAACACAGGTGTGCCCACTGATGACGCAATATTGCAAATCAAAAAAATATCACAGACTAAGTTACACCACAGCGAATGGTTACGTTATTGCCCATCCAGTGGCAATTGCAACACAGCTATTCAACAGCCCCTCGAGAAATGACAGCAGGCTCCATCCTACTGACACTTCGGGCTGACAAGTGAACTAACTGAACAATGATGCCCACTGGAGACACAAGCATGCAATCAATAGTGTCACAGCTTCTCTGACAGTTACTCTAATCACAAGCTTAAGGGTCCTCCTTCCAAACAGGAGTGACCCCCGTAACTAGGCGGGTAGTCCAACAGTGACCCCCCCTATCACAACCCAGTGTGAACACTCTTTGCAACTCCCTACAAGAAGTTGCACTGTAAACAGTAAACAAAGTCAGGCAAGGTGGGATTCTAGGACACAGCTCCAGTAATCCCAAGTTACTCTACTCTCGTCCCTAGACGATAAACAAAACAAATTGCCTTAATCAATTACCACTGATTATGTGATTAATTACGTTAATTGACTGATCGCAGCAGTCAGCAACAAAGTACTACGGTAATCACAAACAATTGTCTCTCATAGACAGCAACATGATGGTACTCTACGTTGATCATTAACCCTTGTCTCTCTTGTTAACAATAACTCAAAACTCTTATATATTACATCACACTTGACTCCTTGCAAGTATTCAGTGAGTAATTCTTAATTAAGGTCAAACGGACCACTAATTACATCCCCATTGAGTTACGTTAACTAAGCCTACCCTAACTTGGTAGCTTCTCAACAGTCTGTGTCAAAAAATTACTATAGTGAGTGTTAATTACCCTAATTAACTCCGAGCAATTAATTAACTGTCACCAGGACCGATAATTAATCATCCATAAATACGTCTCACTCCGCACTGCCTAAGCAGGTCTCATCAAACACTGTGAATTCACGGAAAGGAGTTAATTACCCCTAATTAACATGAGTGCAATTAATCCACTGTCCTCAGACAGGATATGATTAATATAACGATTTATGCTAGCTCCATGACCTCGCTTTACCGAGTCATCTGAGTCCTCAAGACTCCAGACGTTAATTACTCCACTAATTATCATGAGCCACTAATTGCTATACCCCAGAAAGGTAATTAGTCCCGAGCAAATTCCGTTAACACAAATACTGACAGACTCTGACAGATCCTCTCCCACTACGTGAATTCATGATGAGAAGGCTAACTACATAATTAGCAAGAGTGGTCAATTAGTTGTCACACGGACAATTAATTGCTCCCGAGACGTATCTCACTCAAGCTCAACACTGTTCTCCCATAACAGCTCTCACTCACTCAACAATAAGTGTGCACCCCTTATCCAGTTAATTACCCCTTACTAATTAACTCCCTGAATCCTTAAGTCCTCAACACAACTTAAAGAAACAAAGTAACCCCAGTGTTACATAGGTCACACTACAATGGCATGCAACAACACAAATGCACTGCCCACATACAGTTGCGGCTACTGCAACTCGTTAATTACTGTGCCCACACAGTAATGACACACGGTAGTGCAACAACAAGAGTATACCAATATTACTGCCCCCCTTATCTTGCAACTGTGGCAAAGGACTACTGTGAACACACACTTACCTCAGCAAGGCAATTAACAAATCAAATGCCTGCTCTCATTAAGTACTGTGAATTCCCCTGAATAATCATAGAGGTCCCTTAAACCCTCAACACAGCTCCCAGGTCAGCAATATCATATAAACTGATAACACTGCACAAACCTGCAACATAATGATGCTGTCAGCATACCCCACATTCTAATGACATCATTAGGCAATCACATCTACTGACTCACCACACAACACAATACATAAACATGCAAATGAACATATAGAAATGGCATTCACATAATCAATGAAAATTATATCACCAGATAAATGTATCTCTAACTACACAGACCTCAGGGTATCCACTGACATCCCTGCAATGCCGGCCTGCCTACCTCTGTAATGATTATAATTTTACATGCTGGTACTCCATCGCACAAATGCAGTCTGACCGATTATATAGAACCGACAACTGGATCATTTATATGGTAAATCTCTACACTGACCGGTTACATACCCGAGTCAGTCTACACACTTATATATATATACTCTATATCTACAGTGTGGTACCGTGTACAACATCCATCCCCAGGTACCGCCTTACCAGTCACCCGGACGTGCCACTGACAGCTGTCACTCAGCTGCTTCCCTAGCCTGGCGGGTTATGGGACAACACAGCTCTTACCAGGATTTTCCGCCGGTCCTCAACACACTGTTACACAATGATAATTGTACTCACGTTCTTTTTTAAATCTGCCACAACAATCATATCCCTGGTCACTATCTCTCTGGCTGTAAACACCTAGCTCGCTCCTCCTGCGTCGACAAGATGTAGCCCTAGGCTGTCCGGAGAAAGTGGCCTAAACACGTGGCCCAAACATGTGGCCACCTCGTGGTCCTAGGGGTGGCCACGGGTAGCACATGACGACACAGCACCCCCCCCCCCCCCCCCCCGGATGAGCTGGTGAGTGGGGTGGGGTGGGGTTTGGCCACGCGGGTGGCCTGGGCGGGTGCCCCCCCCCGGGCGGCTGGCCAAGGTGGGTGACGCGGGTGGCCGTGGGCGGCCGTGGGCGGCCTGGGGCGCCTCAGCCCAGCTGGCTGGCTGCACCTACAGGCATACACACGTGGATGGGAGATCACTTTACACCCCATCATCAGCATGCTTGCTCGTACACTCGGGTGACAATGGCCGGCTGTGTCACTGCACGGACGCCGCCTGGCGGAATTCAAAGTCCAACAGGGGCCTGTAATATCACCACAATTTCACTAGGAAGCCCTGCCCATGTTCCACCAATTGTCCATCAACACTAGACAGGTTATCCGAACCACCTGTTACACCATGAGGCTCTGCCAGCTGCCTCATGGGTGCCCACTGTCTCTGAGGCTTTATTTACTGGTCCTTCCGCACCTCATCGGCCCCAATTTCACGCAAATTGGGCCTAGACACAACCCGGGATGCCAGGAGTGCCATCCACGCTGTGTAACAAGGGAATGACAGCGATTAACGGGGTTGGAGGTGGCAGGCGGCCACCTACACCCAGCTACGTCCTCTTCCATTTGCTGTCCCGCTCAAACTGACGACTTGGTGGGCTAGGGGAACTCAAAATGCCCATATTTCCCCCCCTACTTTGTCTTGACCAATCAGCAGGAAGCCGGCACACCACCATGGTGCCGCTTCCAATAAAAGCTGTTCGCGCCAAAATTCAGCTAGGAGCAGAGATGCCTAACCCAATCACAGGCCTCCCCCACCCTCAGGCGTCCCGTGACGTCACAAGGAGGGGAGGCCTAAAGACAGTGGCGCAATGTCTCACATGGTGGGGAGGGGGCAACGTTCACCCCACTTTCCCCCCACCTCTAACTCTTTGAGAGTCAAGTACCTCACATACCACTTCACTCTCAACTCTCATCCTATTTCACAGAAACAGGAAAATTTCTGCAATTCTCTCTACAGAGCAATCACAGACCTCTAGCCAGTCCCAAACGACAGTCCTTAACATAAGCTTTCATTCAACACCCCACAAGTGTATGCTAGTTTGAAAACTTCTTGACTAGAGTCCCTAGAGCGACTAGCCTAATCTAGAAAACTAGGAAAACTAGCTGAGGGAATCAACATTCCCTCACAGGCAGCTTCCCATCCTTCTCCATCTCGTAAGTGAAACGCAACACAGAATTCCGCTCAAATGCCTCCTTCAGCTCCTGCAGATGTCTGACATCAGGTACCTGTGTAAAAATGTCGTCAACATACCTGCAGTATATGGCCGGTTTCAAGTTCATGTCAACTAAGACCTTTTGTTCGATGGTACCCATGTAGAAGTTCGCAAACAGGACACCTAGGGGAGAACCCATGACAACCCCATCTACTTGCTTATACATGTGCCCATCCGGGCTCAAGAAGACCGCCTCTTTAGTACAAGCTTGGAGTAGTTTCCTAAGAATGTTTTCTGGTATGTCAAGAGGAGTACCAGGCCGGATCATGATACACTCTGTCCGCTATCATCCCAATTGTTTCATGGATGAAAGCTGACAGAGGGTATCGCAATGTCCGGATGATAGCGGACAGAGTGTATCGTGATCCAGCCTGTACTCCTCTTGAGCCTGAACGGTCTCCAGGCACATATACAACTGAAAACTCACACCGCAGAAGTGACTCAAACACCGGTTATGTTCGGTCATGTTGGTCGAGTGGTTAAGAGTTCCTGTACATCAGATGCATTGCTTCTGGCAGTATGGGTTCGAGTCACTTCTGGGGTTTGAGTTTTCAGTTGCATAAATGCCTGGAGACCGTTCAGGCTTGTTTGCATTTGTGTTCCTCACGTGTGCCCCAAAGAATGAGGTGATTTGATAAATACCATGCCCAAGATTACCAACAGAGTGCCGGCGGGGGATAGGGAATTAGCCTCGGCTACCATCCTCTTACGTCCAGTCGTGTTGGTCGAGTGGTTAAGGGATCCAGTACATCAGATGCGTTGCTTCTGGCAGTATGGGTTCGAGTCACTTCTGGGGTGTGAGTTTTATATATATATATATATATATATATATATATATATATATATATATATATATATATATATATATATATATATATATATATATATATATATATATATGTCGTACCTAGTAGCCAGAACGCACTTCTCAGCCTACTATGCAAGGCCCAATTTGCCTAATAAGCCAAGTTTTCCTGAATTAATATATTTTCTCTAGTTTTTTTCTTATGAAATGATAAAGCTACCCATTTCATAATATATGAGATCAATTTTTTTTATTGGAGTTAAAATTAACGTAGATATATGACCAAACCTAACCAACCCACCCTAACCTAACCTAACCTATCTTTATAGGTTAGGTTAGGTTAGGTAGCAGAAAAAGTTAGGTTAGGTTAGGTTAGGTTGGTTAGGTAGTCGAAAAACAATTAATTCATGAAAACTTGGCTTATTAGGCAAATCGGGTCATGCATAGTAGGCTGAGAAGTGCGTTCTGGCTACTAGGTACGACATATATATATATATATATATATATATATATATATATATATATATATATATATATATATATATATATATATATATATATATATATATGCGAACAAGCCTGAATGGTCCCCAGGACTATATGCGAATGAAAACTCACACCCCAGAAGTGACTTCTGGGAGTATGGGTTCGAGTCACTTCTGGGGTGTGAGTTTTCATTCGCATATAGTCCTGGGGACCATTCAGGCTTGTTCGCATTTGTGTTCCTCACGTGTGCCCCAAAGAATGAGGTGATTTGGTGAAATGCTATGCCCAAGATTACCATCCGAGTTGCCGTCGGGGAAGTGGCTCAAATAGCCTCGGCTATCACTTCCTTTTGACGGCCGTGATGGTCAAGTGGATTAAGGCGCCCTGTAGTTACCAGCTGCGTTGCTTCTGGGAGTATGGGTTCGAGTCACTTCTGGGGTGTGAGTTTTCATTCGCATATAGTCCTGGGGACCATTCAGGCTTGTTCGCATTTGTGTTCCTCACGTGTGCCCCAAAGAATGAGGTGATTTGGTGAAATGCTATGCCCAAGATTACCATCCGAGTTGCCGTCGGGGAAGTGGCTCAAATAGCCTCGGCTATCACTTCCTTTTGACGGCCGTGATGGTCAAGTGGATTAAGGCGCCCTGTAGTTACCAGCTGCGTTGCTTCTGGGAGTATGGGTTCGAGTCACTTCTGGGGTGTGAGTTTTCATTCATATATATATATATATATATATATATATATATATATATATATATATATATATATATATATATATACTGTATGTTAAGTTTGATTGTATTATTGTAGTGTTTCTTGGCAACAAACACAGTGTAACCTCAATGTTGTATGCTTTAGCTGTAATGTTATGGTACATTGTTGCAGCAATGTTGTGGTACATTGTTGCTGCAATGTTGTGTACATTGTTGCTGCAATGTTATGGTACATTGTTGCTGCAATTTTATGGTACATTGTTGCTGCAATGTTATGGTACATTGTTGCTGCAATGTTATGGTACATTGTTGCTGCAATGTTATGGTACATTGTTGCTGCAACATACCTCAACCAGCCGCTGGAAGATAAGACGTCCCCACCTCTGACTCAGTGCTGCCTCTCGGGTACACATTGTCCCTCGATAGTATTCTTGGTGACTCGGATACTTGTGATATCGTTCGCCTTCTGCCTTTCTGTTCTCGTGTTGGCATCCTTGGTGATATTTAGCGTCCTCTGATTATCCCGCACATTTGATGGTGCTTCATAACCTTCCCGGTCTGGTGCCTTGTTTTGATAATTACTTACTTGGTTAGAATAAATCGGGGTCATAGTACCAGACTCACTCTCAACAACCAGGTTAGCCACAAATGAATCCTGAAAATCCACCTCCCACTTGACCCCTGAAGGGGTCCTGGACTCTGGAACAAATACCTTGGTAGTAACAGAACTGACAACTGGAGCAGTGATAGAACTGGACTCAGCACAGGGAGGGTAGATAACACCATCCCCTGCAACAGGCTGTCCACTCTTACAACTGAGCTCAGCACAGGTAGGGTAGATAACACCATCCACAGCATCGGGCTGGGCCTGCTCACAACTAGGTTTATTAAACATGATATGACACACTGTCCCAATAACTTGACACTTGTCAAAATCATTACCCACAGTAACATCAACCCCGGGGATGGGCAACTGCTCACTAACTGCTACAGTGCACCAGCTCGGTGTAATAGTTGATTTCAGGTAACTTTAACTATACAGTCAAACGGCCAAATTCAGACGTAATTTGTAAAAGAACAGATTGTTCGGTGTTTGAATATGTTTAAAGTTAAGAGCAGGTGTTGTATAGTCACGTGTGGCCAACAAACATATGTGTGTGTGTGGGGGGGGGTGTTTGAATATGTGTTAAAGTTAAGCGCAGGTGTTGTAAAGTCACACGGGGATAACAAACGCGTGTGTGGGTGTTTGAATATGTTTAAAGTTAGTCGCAGGTGTTGTATAGTCACGTGTGGCCAACCCAAAATATTTTATACTATAATCTTCCTCTCCAGGTGAGCACTAATAGGTAAACACTGATAGGTGCGTTAAGCAACAATTACATGTGTTTGAGGAGGGTAGAAATAGCCTAAGCTTCTCTGTCCCTTTGAGATGTATTTCTTTCTTGTCTCAATAAACATACTTGTACATGTGTTTGGTTGTTTGATTTAGTGCATGAGGCTTTGGTGTGTTTGTCTGTTTCTAATTGTTTTGTAATATGATTCAAAGTTTGTGTTAAACAGGTAATATGACTATAGATTATGTAGTCTCATGAAAGACATCATATTTTTGGGGGCTAATGTATTCATTGTATGGCGATAAGTGTATTTTCTGTAAGTCAACGACAGATGAGTTTTTGAGCAATATACAATACTAGAGGGGCCGGGGGGGGGGGATACCCGGCGTTGGCCGGGTGACTGAGGCCTCATCTTCACTACACACTATCTTCATCACTGTAAAGTTCTTCATTATACACTATCATCCACCACACACACACTACCTTCATTGTCAACATTCTCAGTATTCAGTCTATTCAACCACCATCACTATACACCGTAATCATCTTCACTACACTATCTTTATCACTGTAACCATCGTCACTAGTTTAATGTTGATCCTCCGCTGTCCGCATTCGCGTCTGTCTGTCTGTCTGTCTCTTCGTCCGTCAGCTTCCTAATGGTCTCTTCCCTTTATATGAGTAGCTGAGATCTCCTGTAGTGATTGTGTGTCGCACAATCAGAGGTGATTGTGTGTCGCACAATCAGAGGTGATTGTGTGTCGCACAATCAGAGGTGATTGTGGAGATGGCAAGACAGCTCCGGCACGAGGAACTACGCGTGAAGGCAGTAGCATTCCTTGTATCGCCAGGGAAGAGGATATACCTGATCAACCGGGCTGTGATTCATACGCCGGGCAGCTTAGCGTCTTAATAACAGCCTGGCTGACCAGACTACCAACCATGAGGCCTGGTCAGAGACCGGGCCGCGGAGGGCGTTGATCCTCGGGACTAACGCAAGTGTTTAACGTGAGCATAATTCGTCACGGCAAAGTTGTTGTATTTACAGTTATATTGCAGAAATCTTCCCCGGTGAGGCGAATGATCAAATGTAAACAGAAGCTAGCCAGCGAGCCATTGTGTGGCGTAGACTCGCTGCTGGATGCCCGCAGGGATCAACACTATAAAAATCGCAAGCCCATATATTCCTAGCGTTTCTTTTTTTTGCTGCCAGAACGCGGCATTACGAGCTCCTGATTGCCTGTAATTATAATATCACCCACTGGGGATTTTGTTTTGGGGGCCCAACTCGGTGGCCCAAACTGGAGGGCTGACAGGGTCTCAAGTGCTCTTGGGTCTGGTGCACTGCTCTGTGGCCTCGAGGAAATGAGACGTTCCTAACACACAGCACCGCTCCTGTGCCAGGTAAGTCCACTTCGGGCTCACCATAGCCCGTGCTACTTGGAACTTGTTCCGAGTAGCTGAATCTATAACAACAACAACAACAACAAACGACGTTCCCAAACGTTGCCCATGTGGACTCTGAGAGGATAGGAGGGCTAGGTAGCCCAGAGGGGGGGGGGGGATAGGTCTTGTGGATGAGCTGCGGATGTAAAACGGTGATTGAACTGTCATGTGATCCGTCAATTAGACGTTGAGAACTGGGGAGCGTCTAAATGATATACTTCGAGTGTTCGTATTCTCGTTACTACGTCGTAGACGATGTTCTGGTGATGCGTCTTAAGTTTGTCAGTGACAGTCACCGTTACCACTCACTGTTGTGACAGTCACCATTACCACTCACTGTTGTGACAGTCACCATTACCACTCACTGTTGTGACAGTCACCGTTACCACTCACTGTTGTGACAGTCACCATTACCACTCACTGTTGTGACAGTCACCATTACCACTCACCACTCACTGTTGTGACAGTCACCATTACCACTCACTGTTGTGACAGTCACCATTACCACTCACTGTTGTGACAGTCACCATTACCACTCACTGTTGTGACAGTCACCGTTACCACTCACCACTCACTGTTGTGACAGTCACCATTACTCCTCACCACTCACTGTTGTAGCAGTCACCATTACCCCTCACCACTCACTGTTGTAGCAGTCACCATTACCCCTCACCACTCACTGTTGTAGCAGTCACCACACACTCGTCACAATACCTGTCACCACACAGTACTCAAACCTTCACTATACTACACATCTCGTCACTATACCTGTCACCACACAGTACTCAAACCTTCACTATACTACACATCTCGTCACTATACCCGTCACCACACAGTACTCATGCCTTCACTGTACTACACAACTCGTCACTATACCCGTCACTATACCCGTCACCACACAGTACTCATACCTTCACTATACTACACCACCCGTCACTATATCAGTCGTCATTACACCACACAGTACTCATGTATGTACTATACTACACCACTCGTCACTATCTCCGTCACCACACAGTATTCATGCCTTCACTATACTACACCACTCGTCACTATCCCCGTCACCACACAGTATTCATGCCTTCACTATACTACACCACCCGTCACTATATCAGTCACTACACAGTACTCTTGTATGCACTATACTACACCACCCGTCACTATACACGTCACCGTTACATAGTATACTCAAGTTATTACAACAAACACAGTTTTCAAAGCAGTCTTTACCCAGGAGTTTCCTAAATCTAAACGTATCCAGTTTACATCCATTGTTTGGCCAAGCACTTCTTGCAGGTCTGCGTTCAATCCCCGACCGTCCAAGTGGGAATGTTGTGTTAGGTTTGGGCACCATTCCTTTCCCTTCGTCTTACCCCTAACTCCTTATCCGCCTGTCCCTTCCAAGTGCGATATAATCGTAATGGCTTCGTGCTTTCTCCTGATATATTATGATCTGATATCTTACCATATATCCACTCACCATCTGAGCTAACTAATTATGAGCGCGTGTGTGATATGAAGCAGAGATGGAGCAGTCAACAGGGTCGTATTATTATCTTTTTATTATCTGGTGTCATTCACTCATATCATTTAGTATCTGGTATCATCTAGAATATTTGGTAGAGAGTTTCAATGGGGTTCTTAAAGTGGCTTAAGAAGCTCTTCGGCCGCTGCTTCAGTTGCTGTTCGGACGGACACGTAGGGAAACAGTCTCCTTCAGAACTTAGGCTGACGAATGAGCGGAGTCCGGGCGATGTGACCGAACTACTGAGCTCCGAATTGGAACAGATGGGCCAGAGCCAGGAAGGGGAACAGATGGGCCAGAGCCAGGAAGGGGAACAGATGGGCCAGAGCGAGGAAGGGGAACAGATGGGCCAGAGCGAGGAAGGGGAACAGATGGGCCAGAGCAAAGAAGGGGAACAGATGGGCCAGAGCCAGGAAGGGGAACAGATGGGCGAGAGCCAGGAAGGGGAACAGATGGGCCAGAGCCAGGAAGGGGAACAGATGGGCCAGAGCGAGGAAGGGGAACAGATGGGCCAGAGCGAGGAAGGGGAACAGATGGGTCAGAGCGAGGAAGGGGAACAGATGGGCTAGAGCGAAGAAGGGGAACAGATGGGCCAGAGCCAGGAAGGGGAACAGATGGGCCAGAGCCAGGAAGGGGAACAGATGGGCCAGAGCGAGGAAGGGGAACAGATGGGCCAGAGCGAGGAAGGGGAACAGATGGGCCAGAGCGAAGAAGGGGAACAGATGGGCCAGAGCGAAGAAGGGGAACAGATGGGCCAGAGCCAGGAAGGGGAACACATGGGCCAGAGCCAAGAAGGGGAACAGATGGGCCAGAGCCAGGAAGGGGAACAGATGGGCCAGAGCCAGGAAGGGGAACAGATGGGCCAGAGCGAAGAAGGGGAACAGGTGGGCCAGAGCCAGGAAGGGGAACAGATGGGCCTGAGCGAGGAAGGGGAACAGATGGGCCAGAGTCAGGAAGGGGAACAGATGGGCCAGAGCCAGGAAGGGGAACAGATGGGCCTGAGCGAGGAAGGGGAACAGATGGGCCAGAGCTAGGAAGGGGAACAGATGGGCCAGAGCCAGGAAGGGGAACAGGTGGGCCAGAGCCAGGAAGGGGAACAGATGGGCCAGAGCCAGGAAGGGGAACACATGGGCCAGAGCCAAGAAGGGGAACAGATGGGCCAGAGCCAGGAAGGGGAACAGATGGGCCAGAGCTAGGAAGGGGAACAGTTGGGCGAGAGCCAGGAAGGGGAACAGATGGGCCAGAGCCAGGAAGGGGAACAGATGGGCCAGAGCGAAGAAGGGGAACAGGTGGGCCAGAGCCAAGAAGGGGAACAGATGGGCCAGAGCGAGGAAGGGGAACAGATGGGCCAGAGCGAGGAAGGGGAACAGATGGGCCAGAGCGAAGAAGGGGAACAGATGGGCGAGAGCCAGGAAGGGGAACAGATGGACCAGAGCGAAGAAGGGGAACAGGTGGGCCAGAGCCAGGAAGGGGAACAGGTGGGCCAGAGCGAGGAAGGGGAACAGATGGGCCAGAGCGAGGAAGGGGAACAGATGGGCCAGAGCCAAGAAGGGGAACAGATGGGCCAGAGCCAGGAAGGGGAACAGATGGGCGAGAGCCAGGAAGGGGAACAGATGGGCCAGAGCGAAGAAGGGGAACAGGTGGGCCAGAGCCAGGAAGGGGAACAGGTGGGCCAGAGCTAGGAAGGGGAACAGATGGGCCAGAGCCAAGAAGGGGAACAGATGGGCCAGAGCCAGGAAGGGGAACAGATGGGCGAGAGCCAGGAAGGGGAACAGATGGGCCAGAGCGAAGAAGGGGAACAGGTGGGCCAGAGCCAGGAAGGGGAACAGGTGGGCCAGAGCGAGGAAGGGGAGCAGATGGGCCAGAGCCAGGAAGGGGAACAGATGGGCCAGAGCGAGGAAGGGGAACAGATGGGCCAGAGCCAGGAAGGGTAACAGATGGGCCAGAGCCAAGAAGGGGAACAGATGGGCCAGAGCGAGGAAGGGGAACAGATGGGCCAGAGCGAGGAAGGGGAACAGATGGGCCAGAGCGAGGAAGGGGAACAGATGGGCCATAGCGAGGAAGGGGAACAGATGGGCCAGAGCCAGGAAGGGGAACAGATGGGCCTGAGCGAGGAAGAAGAACAGATGGGCCAGAGCGAGGAAGGGGAACAGATGGGCCAGAGCGAGGAAGGGGAACAGATGGGCCAGAGCCAGGAAGGGGAACAGATGGGCCAGAGCGAGGAAGGGGAACAGATGGGCCAGAGCGAGGAAGGGGAACAGATGGGCCAGAGCCAGGAAGGGGAACAGATGGGCCTGAGCGAGGAAGGGGAACAGATGGGCCAGAGCGAGGAAGGGGAACAGGTGGGCCAGAGCCAGGAAGGGGAACAGATGGGTCACAGCGAGGAAGGGGAACAGATGGGCCAGAGCGAGGAAGGGGAACAGATGGGCGAGAGCCAGGAAGGGGAACAGATGGGTCACAGCGAGGAAGGAGAACAGATGGGCCAGAGCCAGGAAGGGGAACAAATGGGCCAGAGCCAGGAAGGGGAACAGATGGGTCACAGCGAGGAAGGGGAACAGATGGGCCAGAGCCAGGAAGGGGAACAGATGGACCAGAGCCAGGAAGGGGAACAGATGGACCAGAGCCAGGAAGGGGAACAGATGGGCCAGAGCCAGGAAGGGGAACAGATGGGCCAGAGCCAGGAAGGAGAACAGATGGACCAGAGCCAGGAAGGGGAACAGATGGGTCACAGCGAGGAAGGGGAACAGATGGGCCAGAGCCAGGAAGGGGAACAGATGGGCCAGAGCCAGGAAGGGGAACAGATGGGCCAGAGCCAGGAAGGGGAACAGATGGACCAGAGCCAGGAAGGGGAACAGATGGGCCAGAGCCAGGAAGGGGAACAGATGGGCCAGAGCCAGGAAGGGGAACAGATGGGCCAGAGCCAGGAAGGGGAACAGATGGGCCAGAGCCAGGAAGGGGAACAGATGGGCCAGAGCCAGGAAGGGGAACAGATGGGCCAGAGCCAGGAAGGGGAACAGATGAGCCAGAGCCAGGAAGGGGAACAGATGGGCCAGAGCCAGGAAGGGGAGCCGGACCGGGTGGACCAGAGCGGTCCGGACGAAGCGGCGCCGCTCGGGGTGTCAGGACCCGAGTAGGACCGGGCAGAGTATTTTAAAAAAATGAAAAAGATGAAAAAGGCAAATCGGAACAATAAAAAGAAAATGTACAATGAGCTTCGGGAGAAGCTGGCGAAGGGGGAAGGTCAAGATATTGACCCGAAACATCTTCAAGCAATTGAGAAGTTTAACCAAAAGCGTTGAGTTACCTTGAGTTACCTTGACAGTGGCTCAAGGCGCCGCCACAGCCCCCCGTACCTCACTAAAAGTGTACAATTACCAAAGTGCTAGTTACAGGATGAGAGCCACGCTCGTAGAGTCCTGTTTTAGTATTCTTTATCATATAAAGTTTTGTAACTACTACTGGTTTTTGGCCTCCACCACCACCACCACCACCACCACCTCACCTAACTTGTTCCAACCGTCTACCACTGTTACCTTTGTGTCTTCGGCAGCTTTGTTTAGTTAGTTTAAATCTATGACCTCTTGTCCTTGAAGGTCCTGGTCTCAGGAAATCTTCCCTGTCAATTTTATCGATCTCTGTTACTATTTTGTATGTAATTTTGTGTTTGTAAGTGTGTGTGTGTGTGTGTGCAACCCGTCCTCTTAAAAATAACGTCGCTTTACACTCGTATGCGCGCTATGGCCAAAAATGGGCGTAATTTGAAATGAAATCGGCTCACGAAAGTGATGTACTGTCCCGTTTTCTGTTCGAGTCCTCCACCTTACTTGGTTAGGTTAGGAGAGGAAACTTTCAGTTAACGTTTTTCATGACGTTTTGAAACCTTCCTTCCCTGTCCAACCACTTGGGCTGGACAGTAGAGCGACGGTCTCGCTTCATGCAGGTCGGCCCCAGACCCAGGCAGCAGGTCCCCCCTCTCCACGGCGCTGAAAGTCTCGAATGGAAAGGCACACGCAAATACGATTGGTTCCAGCGCCGTCGCAGGAACTGTGAGTTCCAGGGATGACCTCGAAGTTGGTGAAGAAGGGCACAGGGACCAGGTTTAGTTATAATTTATTAAACCCCTCAGGAACCTCTGGTCTCCAACACTCTGGATCGTCTGTGAAACAAACAGCATCGGCCATATGTCACTAAAAGTAGAATAAACAGGGTTAGACCACTCTGACACATCCGAGACTTCTTCACTCTTGGAACCACCAACAGTACAACAGGACTTAGAAGTTGACCTCTTATGCCTGTTGAAACAAACAAGAACAACCAGGAAAAGTGCAAGGAACACCTGTCTGAACTGACTCAGGTGACAACCAGTGTTGGACAAATCATTCAGTCTTCCCGACTCTGCAAGAACCATCAGAGTGATAGAACAAGAAAGCGCCCAGACAAGGTAACAACACAAGAACCTCATCTCATCACTGTGAACTTTATTACCACACAATCTCTTATAGCCACCTTGGCCTCCCATGAAAGTATCAGACTCACTCTGAAGCATGGACAACTCATACTCTGAACTTCACACAGCAAGTGTTTTCCTCCTGGTGACATCAAGCAATTCAGCAACAGTGTTCGGGGTCTTATCACCTGGTAGATGAAAACCAGATTACCTGGGAACCACCCAAGGACAACCTGTAACCCTACACACTCATTAACAAACAAAACAGGGGGGGGGGGGGTAACCACGTCCCACTCTAACTTGGAACTCACATCTGTTACCTTGAACCTCTGCTTCAAAGTTTGACAAAATCCTACAACACCACTCTGCCTCTGAGAATCAATACAACATTTGAACTTAACACTGGTTCCGGACATAGGTGATACACAGTCCATTTCAACAAGTTAGTATGGGTTCTGTGGAACAACAACAGTTTGCATTAAAGCCCTCAGAACACTTTGAGTCGCATTACACAATGTGAAACCACCTGGTTTAAACTACCTGATCCACCTGGAACAAGAATAACTGGCAACTCCACAATGCAATTTAAGCTTAGAAAAAAATATTATCACTATTAACTGTTAAAAAAGATTTGCCAAATTGTCCACCCGTGACATAATCTTCAGATGCTTAGAGTACTGACTCTTTACAATCACTAAACCTACTAAGCTGGGTTATACTCTCACAGTCAACTGAAGAGGGAGGCTCAATAGGTCTCCATCTGCTCGACAGAAGCTGATCATTTCGATGATCTCCCCCACTCTCCAACAGTGGATCTACATCACAGACTGTCTCCTTACTACTCGCAGATATCTTGGGGTTAGTCCTACTTAACGTACACAAAGGCAATGACTCTAAAACTGGAGCGAGTGGGCAAGTAACTGCCAACCTGACATCCTTTTCCAAGCCATCTTGGTTAGAATAAATAACTCTAACTTGGTCAAGGCTACAACGGACTTACTCTCAACACCGGACTCAAACTCTGGAGCGAGCAGGCAAGTAACTGGTACATGAACATCTTGTTCCAAACCGTCTACTTAGACTAGTTCTCTGTGGCTGTTCTTCCTCTTCTCGTCGATTTCCAGGCTTATGTGTCTTGACATTTCCATATGCGTATCCAGGTTGAAGACATCATAAGAAGGAAAGTGAAACGCCACGCAACCTCTGAAGAGACAACTAACACAACACCTGTACCCCCTATTAGACTATTTTACAGGAACTTTTCCACAGCTCATAAAACGGAGGAAAGGGTCCTGAAAGATATTGTTAATAGAAACGTTATCCCTACAGACAAAAATCAGAAGATACAACTGACGATTTACTATAAAACCAAAAACACGGCCAGCCTACTCATGAGAAACTCTCCAGACACAAAGCAGAACGCTTTAAAAGAGACCAACGTCGTCTATGCCTTCACATGCCCTCTTGGGGACTGTAAGCTCCAAAAAACCCAGTATATAGGCAAGACAACAACATCTCTTTCCAGGCGATTAACGATGCATAAGCAACAGGGCTCCATTAAGGAACATATAATCTCTTCCCACAACCAAACCATCACCAGAGAAATCTTAACAAACAACACAGAAATCATCGATAGATACAGCGATAACAGGCGGCTTGACATCTGCGAGGCACTACACATCAAGAAGTCAACACCAGCAATCAACAGCCAATTAATGCACAACTATATTCTACCCACTTCAAGACTCCACTCCAATATAGAAGCATCAAGAAATATGGGCCAATAGGCCCTCTGCAATTACTTCCATTCTTACCTTCAATACCCAGTGTTTCGTGTTCTATCCTGTGTTGAAAGTTTTGTTCACCTCATCCAAAACTGTTGTAACATATCACCTCACCCAAAATGCGGGTATAAAATGAAAAATGAAAGCTGTTTAAATCATAGCATAGCAAGAACTCTGTTTACTGTTTGCAGGTAATAGTTGTGTGTGTGTCAACTAAAAGTCTTTGAAAATGTAATAAGTTATTACGAAACGCGTTCAAGTGTCGCGTCAGACTAGAAATGAAAATGAATTTTGGAGAATTGATTTTTCAATTACCATCAACAGTGAAAAGAAACATAAGAAAGATCGAGAAAATTCGTGTTAGAATTATTAATCTTACTTTTTCGGTCATATTTAATAATATGTCTACAGGAAAGACTGCTACCAAAATATACTAATTATATATATATATATATATATATATATATATATACACATATATATATATATATATATATATATATATATATATATATATATATATATATATATATATACACATATACATATATATAAACACTGCTAAATTTAACCTGGTAAATGACATCAAAGAACAGTGTGTGAAAAAGCGGACAAGTAATGAGCCTGTAGTTAAGGCTGCTACGATACGGAGATTACCAGCGACTATTCATCACCTGGGCTCCTCTCCCCCCCCCCCCGGCTTACCTGAGGGTGTGGGGGGAGGGGGTTCGTTATCTCGCCGCTAAGGGCCACTAGACACGCACTTTCCGTACAACTTGTGCCGAGAAAGTGGGCCGGGGAGGTCACTTCACGGGGTTCAGGCAGCTTCGCCAATCTCTTCTACGGGAACTCTTGCAAGAGACGCTGAACTAATTCTTAGTCGAGTGAGGGAGGGGAGGGGTTGCAGGGGGTGGGGAGGAGTTGCAAGGGGTGGAGGCGGGGTTAGATAAGTTTGTTGGTAATGATTTTGGTTTCCAAGTGAACGTGGAGGTTTATTTTCCAAGTGAACATATTGACTGATTTTCCAGGTGCAAGTGGCGACTTATTTATTAGCCAAGATATTCACATTGTTTGACACGCAATGGTATAGCTGAAAATTGCCTGGAGTACACCTAGAGTACACCTGAACTACACCTGGACTACACCTGCACTACACCTGGACTTCACCTGCACTACACCTGGACTACACCTGTACTACACCTGGAGGGGTTCCTGTAGTTCTACACTCCCGAGTCCGGCCTGAGGCCAGGCTCGACTTAAGAAAGCTTGGTCTAAGAGGCTGTTGCTTGGAGCGGCCACGCAACAGCCTGTTGCTTTTAATTTGGGAGTAATACAGTGTTTTTTTTTTTAGCTCTATTATGTCAAGCTGAAACGCGTGATCCACCAGCCTGTTGTAGCCAGTATATGATTCTCAACAACATCACGACAAGGGCATGACTATTGTTCTGTGGTAGGATTCATCAAGTATTTATTGCTTTCAGTTACGAAACCTGTACATCTTTCCTGGGTAATGGCATATGACAGGTGTTGTATGACAGTTCATCCACTTCTTGATTTCTGAATTCATCTTCAAGTATCTCACTTCTTTCTTAGTGAATGCTCAGTTGCACAGAACTGTGTCCTGTGCGCCTCACCAAGCTCAGAACTGAGTCCTGTGCATCCTCACCAAGCTCAGAACTGTGTCCTGTGCGCCTCACCAAGCTCAGAACTGAGTCCTGTGCACCCTCACCAAACTCAGAACTGTGTCCTGTACGCCTCACCAAGCTCAGACCTGTGTCCTGTGCACCCTCCTTAAGCTCAGAACTGAGTCCTGTGCTCCCTGACCAAGCTCAGACGCGTGTCCTGTGCACCTCACCAAGCTCAGACCCGTGTCCTGTGCGTCTCACCAAGCTCAGAACTGCGTCCTGTGCACCCTCACCAAGCTCAGACCCATGTCCTGTGCGCCTCATCATGTAACACCTCTATAAAATATATACTAAACTAATAATGTAACACTACTACTTATACTGAGTAACACTTCCTATCGGTTGCACTTGGTAACACTGTTATTGAACACTGTAATATGAGCTGACATTTGATGGTTACACCGGAACCAAAAGGTACACTGCCAACAAGGAAATGCTACACAGGATTAAAAAAAACGCTGCCACCATCTGCCTTGACCATTGAGACTATATCAAGCAACGAGGCAAGAAACATTGCTTGACTTGGAGAGTACTTTCTATAACTGTCATTAATTATGGGACGGTTGTCAGCCCACTATATCCAAAAGGCTCAGAGGATTCAACAATTGACACAGACGGGAAATTTAACAAAAGTTTATTGAGAACAAAATTATGCTAATCACCACTATAAATCCTACTCTAACAGTGGCCAATAGTTAAGAAATTTAGACATGGAACAAAACCCTCAGAGATCACACTTTACCTTAAGACTTCTGTCTCTCCCTCCGGTGGATTCACTCTGTCACTCTCTGGCTGTGAGATGTTCTCACAGATCCACTCTTGACCCTGGTGTCCGGCACTCTGTCTCTAAGTCTCCACAGGACCAATATATACACCCCAAAAGGGGGGGGGGGAGGGGGAGATTTGCTGCTGCTACCTACACGAAAAATGTAAGAGGTCGGCCACACGTGCACAAACACTCAAGAATTTTTCCATCAAACTTGTTTGACATTCACCATACACTGTTCAAGAGAGGAATTATTTATTACGCGTGTGGCTGACCTCTGACCTGGCTAAAAAGGGGAGATCCATGGATGTTTACACATAAGAATCTGGGGTCTCATTCCATTGCAATGTTTGACAAGAGTATCATGAAATATTACAAACTTGAAACTAGCTGACTAAGACTAACCCAGGAATTTTTTAATCAACATACAAGATAATCCAAATGTCATCTGGGCTGACCTCTTGGAGAATGCTTCCCTGGGTGTGAACTCTAGGGAGGGGGGGTCATGGGTGTTACAACCAAGCTCAGAACTGAGTCCTGTGCGCCCTCACCAAGTTCAGAACTGAGTCCTGTGCTCCTCACCAAGTTCAGAACTGAGTCCTGAGTTCCTCGCCAAGACGTTCAACAACCATCCCCGATGATGGTCCGGTGTTGGAAGTTCCTAGGCGTCACTGGGTGATGGAGGGTGGGGGGTGATGGGGGGGGGATGGGTGTTACTCTCACGGCGGACAGACCGTGACTGGGGCGCCATAACAGTGTCACAAACTACTACCTCCTAATGGCTGTATGACCGTCCCATTAATCACCTGCTACCACCGACTGCTGTAAGTAACTACTACGATGGCCTTCAACAGGCGGGCCGCCGGCATTAAACCAACTGAGAAGGGACACCCTCTTGAACTTGACTCAACAAGTGTGTCATGCAACACCTCAAGCTGTTGAGGTGTTGCATGCCACACGCTTTAGCCTAGAGTTGTCTGCTTCATCTTGGTGTACTGTTGCTGTTGGTGGCACTGTTGCTCTCTCTGCTCCTCTCCATAGCGACTCCACCTCCTTCACGGGCCCTGGAAGGCCTTGTCTTTCCTGGACAGATCGCAGGGAGCCGAAAAGACAAGTCTCCTCTGATTTATTGCTATAATGATAATAATTTCCACTTCGTCAACAGTTTCTCAGACATTGTATCGCAACTCTTCACATCCAGGCCTACGTATAGGCCTCCTGTGCACATATGGCTAATGTGACCATCACCAGTGAACGCAGCTGACCCTTATATGACCTCAGGAGGGCAGGTCAACACTCCAGGTGCCAGATTCACGATGCAATTACGTAAGCACTTACGAACATATCCATCTTTTCTTAATCTTTGGCGGCTTTGTTTACAATTATTAAACAGTTAATGAGCTCCGAAGCACCAGGAGGCTGTTTATAACAATAACAACAGGGAAGTTTCCATGCTTGTAAACTGTTTAATATATGTAACCACAGCCGTCAAAGATTGAGGAAAGATGTAAACGTTCGTAAGTACTTGTGTAACTGCTTCGTGAATCTGGCAGCTGGTTCTTCGAGCGCACATCACCATGTGATTGCCTCATGCTGCCAAATTCGACCAATCACATCGAGCCAAGTGCCACCTAGCTACCTCTCGTGACACGTCACGTGATTAAAGTGTTCAAAAAGAGACCAATCCCAATCCTTTCTAGAGACTAAACTGCACTAAACTGCAGACTAAACTGCATCCCAATCCTTTCTAAACTAAACTTAAATTCAGTAAATATTTATTTACTGAATAAACTGCATTTATTCTGTAAATAAACACAGTAAATACTGCCAAATAAAATGCCACCTTCTCAAGCCTTTCACGTCCAGACGGGATAACAAGACATGATACAAAAATATATATATATATGCGAACCTTTGAAATTAGCAACCAAATTTACCCCTCTGGGCGCGTTCTCCGGGGCCGCTCTCATCAACACACCATCACCAGGGAAGATGTTGGCTTCGACAGGCAACATTTTTCCTCCAACGAGCTATAAGGCTTGACAAACACGACCGGAACGACCACTGTGCTCGAGGCAACGACTGCCAGTGGTGGTCGTGGTGGGGTCAGAGGTCAGGTGGGACGCATGGATTCCGGTCTGGGGTCTCCACTACGGTCTGGTGAAGGCTTGCTGATTATTATTATATATTGGTACTTTCCAGTACTACCGTTAGTGGAATTGTTGACACTATTACTAATATCCCTGCTGGTATTGTTGTTGTTGCTGGTACTGTTGTTGGTACTGTTGCTGCTGCTGGTATTGTTGTTGTTGCTGGTACTGTTGTTGGTACTGTTGCTGGTACTGTTGTTGGTACTGTTGCTGGTACTGTTGTTGGTACTGTTGCTGGTACTGTTGTTGGTACTGTTGCTGTTACTGTTGTTGTTGCTGGTACTGTTGTTGTTGCTGGTACTGTTGTTGGTACTGTTGCTGGTAATGTTGCTGGTAATGTTGCTAGTACTGTTGCTGCTGCTGGTACTGTTGCTGATACTGTTGCTGGTACTGTTGCTGGTACTGTTGCTGGTACTGTTGCTGGTACTGTTTCTGTTGCTGGTACTGTTGTTGGTACTGTTGCTGCTGCTGGTACTGTTGCTGTTGCTGGTACTGTTGCTGGTACTGTTGCTGCTGCTGGTACTGTTGCTGGTACTGTTGCTGTTGCTGGTACTGTTGCTGGTATTGTTGCTGTTGCTGGTACTGTTGCTGGTACTGTTGCTGCTGCTGGTACTGTTGCTGTTGCTGGTACTGTTGCTGCTGCTGGTACTGTTGCTGGTACTGTTGCTGCTGCTGGTACTGTTGCTGTTGCTGGTACTGTTGCTGCTGCTGGTACTGTTGCTGGTACTGTTGTTGGTGCTGGTATTGTTGTTGGTGCTGGTACTGTTGTTAGTACTGTTGCTGCTGCTAGTACTGTTGCTGTTGCTGGTAATGTTGCTGGTACTGTTGCTGGTACTGTTGCTGCTGCTGGTACTGTTGCTGCTGCTGGTACTGTTGCTGGTACTGTTGCCGGTACTGTTGCTGGTACTGTTGCTGGTACTGTTGCTGGTACTGTTGCTGGTACTGTTGCTGGTACTGTTGTTGGTACTGTTGCTGGTACTGTTGCTGGTACTGTTGTTGGTACTGTTGCTGCTGCTCTCATTATCGCTGCTGGTGTTTATATCGTTGTTAGTGCTACTATCTGTCTTTGTTAAGGATGTTGACATTTTAAATTCTTACTCTTGTTACTGCTTTCATTGTTACTATTCTTGTTTTTGCTACTGTTGTAATTGTTGCTACTGTTGTAATTGTTGCTACTGTTGCTCTTCTTGGAGCTATTGTCGTTGTCAGTCAACCAGATTAATTAACTAATATTTCAACCAAATGTGTCCAGGCACTGCCCCAGGATTCGTCAGCATCCCAAACGATTGCAAAGTAGTGCCATGATCGTGCCACTGGGATACAGGCCACTGGGATACAGGACACTGGGATACAGTACACAGATAATTAACTATCCTCCGGTTAGTTCAACATCTACTGAGAAGAATGTACCTGATGGGATGATCACAAACGCTACTCATATGGGGCCAGATTCACGAAGGTACTTACGAATGTTTTTCTTCTTAGCTACGAATGTTTTTCTTCTTAGCGCCTTCGTGGCGGCTGTGTCGGTGTTCAGGTAGCTACATTAAGAAGAAAAACCTTCGTAAGTTTGGTCCGTCATCTAAGTGTGCTGTCGGCCACTCGTAGCTTTACGTAAACTGGATATAACTAAATTTTTCTCTACTACAAAACACTGGGATCGATTTTAACATAAACAAAAGATTATTAGTTGGCGAATCTCGTGAAGAGGAGTCATTTGTGTTAGTTATATATGCATTCTCTGCTTGAAACTTGAAGTAAATATGTCTTTTATGAGAGTAGAATTAGTTTTATAATAGCAAGATATTATACCAGTAGTTATTAAGTAAATAAACACTGGTGAACATGAAATATGAGAGAAGGTTATGAGCCCTGCCTGATGGGAGCATTTACTAACACCAAATGCCCCTGTTCACCTAGTAATCAGTAAGGGTGTACCTTAGCTATACATACACAATTTTAATTTATTTTGTTTGGTTTTATTTTGAAATTAAATCTGGGTGAGACATAAAAGAAAAATATCCTGCACAAATGATGTTAGGTTAGGGTAAAAACTTCAAAAACTTTTCTCATTGAATACTTAAACCTATAATTATGACTATATGGACTATTAAAGGAGAGAGAGGGAAGCAGGGGTTCAAGACCTCTTCCTGTTACACAACTTGGGTGTGGAACAAGTAATTATCAAAAGAAGGCACCATGCCGGGAAGGCTATGTAGCAGTAAGGCAGTGAGGCGAGGCAGCTACTTATTTGAGGAATGCTTATTTTATTTACCTTATAAAGCTGAGGCAGCCTATTTTATTTGAGGAATGCTCAGTGGATTCCTCTACATTTAGCATGGAACAAATTTGTGTCCAAGACCTCTTCCTGTTACACAATTTGGCTGTGTAACAATCAGTAAGTAATTATCCAAAGAAGGCACCAAGCTGGGAAGGCTATGTAGCACCAGTGTGTGTAGCAATAAACCTAATTTTTTTAACAAATAATGCACCTGTGAGAAACAAATCCTGTCAGCTGTAAAAATATTGATGCAATTATTTAAATAAAAAATATAATGAAAGAAATATTACTTGTTTTTTTTATCCTATCTTTTTGTACTATACAGTACAGTATATCCAAAGAAGTGAAAATTGAGACATAATGCACAATTTAATGAATGATTCAAAAGAAATATGACTACTGTATTACATATCAACATGAGATCTTAATGATCCATGGTTAACATGATTTAATTAGGATAATATTGGTAATAACATAAACTATAATTTAAAATCTTTATTTCTGATATTTTTGTATTAAGAAGCTTAGGTATACACAGCAATGTGCTGCTGCCCTGTTCTATATGGAAGATTACACAGTGTAGATAAAAAAAACTAACTGTAAGTTCATCTAATACTCCTATCTCACAGGATGGTTAGGCATAAATGGAATCAGGGGAGAACTGCCCCAGTACAAAAAACAAATCAACTCTGACTAAACAATAACTTCACGATTTTCACAGGAGGTAAGCACTGAATCATGGAAACATTATATTATAACTACTCTTACTACTTTCTACAAGAATCCTCTCAAACAAGGTATTTTTTTTTAACATGCTTAGGTATACAAAGCAATGTGCTGCTTCCCTATTCTGCATAAAGGACCACACATTGTAGATAAAAAACCAGCTACAAGCTCATCCAACATCCTCACCTCACAGGATGGCCAGTCATACATGGAATCAGGAGAGAATAAAATACTTAAGGCTGATCTATTAGCCTCCACTGGCAAAATCTGGGTACAGCACAAGAATATCTTCCAATATTCCCGAGTGTATGAAGTAATTACAGAGCTCAAAGTGCCTCATACCATTTGGTCTGAAGTCACTGATAACACGGCAATCACAGATATAGTGTTGGAGAGAATGTCATCTCAAGTAGGACTGAAAACAGATGTTTTTTTACCCAGATGGTTAAAACCCATGGAACCGCCTACCCGCTGAAGCCGTACATGCCAAAATCCAGCTAGAAAATATCATTAGAACAATTGGCGGGACTTAACAAGCCCCTGGCTTTTTGTCCTAGTCGAGGCCACTAGATAGTTAGTGGCCCTTTGGGTAAATTTAGGTAAATATATACGTAAATAGATACCATCGCTTCTCAAGTCTAGGGAGCGACATGGGGAGCCATACACTATCTCTTAGAATTACGTAGGTAAACAAAAAATGTAACATATTTGTATACTCCAATGTCGGTGCTGACTGTACAAGTTGAAAAAACATTGTTTTACTTCGAAATATACTAATTTTATAAGAAAATTCGACGCAAATATGTCGCAAGTGGTCACGGATAAGTTCTGATATGGCAGCGTCGTGATTGGCTACAGCTGTAAGATGAAAAATGTTACCTTCTCTCTCATTGGCCAAACTAAAATCCTAGTGACATTTAGCGAGACCTAAGTGAACTACTTAGAAATCTTCGTAAGTTTACTTCTCTGAATCGCCCTTTGGCGCGTTCTTAGCCTGTACTTAGGAACCTTCGTAGCAAACTTACTTACGAAGAAATACATGGAGCTTCGTGAATCTAGGTCATGCACGTCGATATATATTGACCTATTCATCAATAACGCAGGAACGTGGGTAAGGACACCGGCTTTGACAGGTGTCTCGCAAAGATGAAGATCTTTTTTAGTATAAGCCTATGGAAACCAGGAACAGCCGTCGTCACTGGGGGAGACCTAGAAACTGCATGATCTGCAACTAGTCGTAGGCTGATATGTGCCCAGGAGAGTGAACTCAACGACTGGCTAAGGGGTGCTGTAGGGAGTGTTCTCCTTTTGCCTAGAGGCATCAAAGTGCCCTGAGAGGGGGAAAGATGCCCAGAGAGGGGGGAAAAGGTGCCCAGAGAGGTGGGAAAAGGTGCCCAGAGAGGTGGGAAAAGGTGCCCAGAGAGGTGAGAAAAGGTGCCCAGAGAGGGGGGAAATGTGCCCAGAGAGGGGTAAAGGAAGGCAGGTTTTATTTTTTTGGAAAAGAATGAGAGGAACTGAGAGAGTTCAGTGGGTTCAGTTCAGAGAGTTCACCCCTTCAATGGCAGGGAGAACATTACTGTGACCTCTGGCCTCGGGTCTGCCGTGATGTGAGCACCGTTATCCACCCATTCAGGAACCATTGATATAGTGTATTCACTTCCCTTTGTTAGGATGTATAAAACAAAATACCTTGATTTGTTTAACTTGAATTCATAACAATGATCGACATAGATCCTCGAGCATTACCTGCCAACCTGCCTTGTGCCATACTGGCAAGTTTGGCAGTGTTTGACCGCCTCCTTTATTTCACTGCCGGATGTAACTGTCAAATCATTCTCAGCGAGACTTACACTTCTGTCAAAACATTACCGAGGCGGTCAACCTATATACGCGAGTGACCCCAGCAACAGGTGTGAAACCCTCCCCCCCCCCCTGTCCAAACACTTGAGCTGTACGGTAGAGCGGCGGTCTCGCTTCATGCAGGTCGGCGTTCAATCCCCGACCGTCCACAAGTGGTTCGGCACCATTCCTTCCCTCCGTCCCATCCCAAATCCTTATCCTGAGTCCTTCCCAGTGCTAAATAGTCGTAATGGCTTGATAGTTTCCCCTGATAGTTTCCTTTTCCCCTTTCCTTCTCCCCGCCTGCCCTGGGAGAGCTGGGACCTATGAGCTAGGAGCGAGGAGCTGGGAGCTGGGAGCTTGGAGCTGGGAGCTAGGAGCTAGGAGCTAGGAGCTAGGAGCTAGGTACACCGGACCATCTGAGCCAAATGAGCACCAGCCGGAATAAGATCATCTATCCTCAGCTCACACACTGGAACCATGCTAATAACGGCTTCCCAAATGTCATAACGAGCGCCTATAACCGGAATTCACTGTAAGCGAGTGTCACAGTAGAGAATATGGTGGGTACTGGTTACCAGGTCCAAGCGGGTCATACCTGGATCATACCTGCAGAGGGTTCTGCGAGTCCCCCTACTCCCTGACCCCGCCTGATGTCACCCTTCTCTTGCCATAACTTGGTTCAACAGTGATAAAACATTATGGAAACACGTTTCTCACCGCTGGTATCAACAACCCACTACCAGCGGTAACAATATTTGGTGCCCCAATAACACGACCCATGCCCCAATAACACGACCCATGCTCCAATAACGCGACCCATGCTCCAATAACGCGACCCATGCTCCAATAACACGACCCATGCTCCAATAACACGACCCATGCTCCAATAACACGACCCATGCTCCAATAACACGACCCATGCCCCAATAACGCGACCCATGCTCCAATAACACGACCCATGCTCCAATAACACGACCCATACTCCAATAACACGACCCATGCTCCAATAACACGACCCATGCCCCAATAACGCGACCCATGCTCCAATAACACGACCCATGCTCCAATAACACGACCCATGCTCCAATAACACGACCCATGCTCCAATAACACGACCCATGCTCCAATAACACGACCCATGCTTCAATAACACGACCCATGCTCCAATAACACGACCCATGCCCCAATAACGCGACCCATGCTCCAATAACGCGACCCATGCTCCAATAACACGACCCATGCTCCAATAACACGACCCATGCTCCAATAACACGACCCATGCTCCAATAACACGACCCATGCTCCAATAACACGACCCATGCTCCAATAACACGACCCATGCTCCAATAACACGACCCATGCTCCAATAACACGACCCATGCTCCAATAACGCCACCCATGCTCCAATAACACGACCCATGCTCCAATAACACGACCCATGCTCCAATAACACGACCCATGCTCCAATAACACGACCCATGCTCCAATAACGCGACCCATGCTCCAATAACACGACCCATGCTCCAATAACACGACCCATGCCCCAATAACGCGACCCATGCTCCAATAACGCGACCCATGCTCCAATAACGCGACCCATGCTCCAATAACGCGACCCATGCTCCAATAACACGACCCATGCTCCAATAACACGACCCATGCTCCAATAACACGACCCATGCTCCAATAACACCACCCATGCTCCAATAACACGACCCATGCTCCAATAACACCACCCATGCTCCAATAACACGACCCATGCTCCAATAACACGACCCATGCTCCAATAACACGACCCACGCTCCAGTAACACGGCCCATGCCCCAATAACACGTTCCATGCCCCAATAACACGACCCATGCTCCAATAACACGTTCCATGCCCCAATAACACGTTCCATGCTCCAATAACACGTTCCATGCTCCAATAACACGTTCCATGCCCCAATAACACGTTCCATGCCCCAATAACACGTTCCATGCCCCAATAACACGTTCCATGCCCCAATAACACGTTCCATGCCCCAATAACATGTTCCATGCCCCAATAACACGTTCCATGCCCCAATAACACGTTCCATGCCCCAATAATGCGTCCCATTACCGGGAGTGGTGACTATCTTAGAGTCCCGTATCCCAGAGCTGTGGGCACTCAGCTGGTGTGGAGGGCTGTGGGCACTCAGCTGGTGTGGAGGGCTGTGGGCACTCAGCTGGTGTGGAGGGCTGTGGGCACTCAGCTGGTGTGGAGGGCTGTGGGCACTCAGCTGGTGTGGAGGGCTGTGGGCACTCAGCTGGTGTGGAGGGCTGTGGGTACTCAAACCCTCTATGTTGAAAGAGAGGCGAATTAGGAGGGGATATGATAACAACGTATAAGATATTAAGGAGAATTAAGATGAACAAGAGGCAGTGTTGAGAATGAACAGGACAGGACTAGAGCGCCCGGGGTGGGAGCTGATGATGGAAGTGAACCAGAATGATACCAGGTGGGTGGAACTGCAGAGACGCCAGGTGGGTGGAACTGCAGAGACGCCAGGTGGGTGGAACTGCAGAGACGCCAGGTGGGTGGAACTGCAGAGACGCCAGGTGGGTGGAACTGCAGAGACGCCAGGTGGGTGGAACTGCAGAGACGCCAGGTGGGTGGAACTGCAGAGACGCCAGGTGGGTGGAACTGCAGAGACGCCAGGTGGGTGGAACTGCAGAGACGCCAGGTGGGTGGAACTGCAGAGACGCCAGGTGGGTGGAACTGCAGAGACGCCAGGTGGGTGGAACCAGACAGGCTTCAAGCGGAGATCGTGGAGATAAACAGCCTCCAAACGAAATATGATGAGAAACAGAATGAATGAAAACCATCACATTTGCTGCCCATGAGATGAGGAAGGCAGGCTTAGGGAGCTATAGCTCAACCCTGTAAACACCTCTTGGTCAATTCACACACACACACACACACACACACACACACACACACACACACACACACACACACACACACACACACACACACACACACACACACACACTGACAGTCATGGTCAGTCAGCCGTGGTGGACAGAAGTGGGTCTGGGAAGCATTTGGGCTACTAGTGAATTGGGAGGGATAAGCAAGTTACATTGAAGTGAAAAAGTGTATATAAGTGAATGAATAACTAGTAAACTGACTCAAACCACAAGAGCACAAGAAAGAAAGTAACAATAACACCATTGATAATAGGTGTTGAACACATTGCGGCATTGTGAAACAGTGGAGCAGACCTCGCGGTGGCCGTGACCTCACCATCCTCAATCTATGACCGACTGGGACCTCACACTGGTTGCAACAATCTTATCTGACGCACTTCGTGGAGTACTTGCTCGCCTTTTCTGTAGCAGATCGTGCAAGGTAATTGGAGCACCTGTTGGTTAGGTTGTTTATTGCAATGACGAAATCAGGAAGGGCCCCACGATCAAGCACCAGCAGGTAAGAGAACAATAGATTTGTAGACAAGCTAATAGGGAAAGTTGTACAGGAGGAGCATTTGAATGGAGGATCTTGTCCAAGAGATTAAAATGAGATATTTCAACAAATACAGGACGAGGTTGAGAGACAGGAGCAAGAGCTTATGCTCTATATTAAGGAAGAAATTAGGAAGAGCAGGGAAGAATAGGAGATGAATTAGGAAGGATTAACACCATGGTTAGGGACAGTGGATTAGTGGGGGATGGATTAGTGAGTGCAGGAGGGATGGGGGTACCCAGGGGAGGAGCTACCAATATGAGAGTGAATCACTGAAAAGGGCAGTCAATTATACTCGAGGAATTATTCAAATCTAGGACAACATCAAGACAAGAAAGGACTGAAATGGAAAAATATGAATTGCATGAGATATTGAGATGTATTAGGGCTGAGATGGCAGGAAACAAGGTGGAACTCAGCCGCCAGTTTAGACCTTACAATTGTACCAAGAATAGACCTGTTCTGGTACAATTCTCTAATGAACAGGCAGTGGATTACATAATGTAGAACAAACATTTACTCAGAGGCAGTGAAGCCCATTACAATATGTTTATTGAGAAGAATATGACGAAAGATGAACAAATAGCCCGCAAGGCGAAATGGCCTGCACGACACCGAAACCCTAGCCTCCCAAGTCACACCCTCCCCAACTCTGCCTTCCTATACCTCCCCTCTGCTTCAACCCCCAACAACTCCCCTACCCCTTCCACACTTGCGCTCAGCTCAACCTGCTACATCGCACCCTTCAATGACCATATCGGGCCAAGCCATACCCTCCCCAAACCCACCTTCCCACATTTCCTTCCTTACTACCCCCTCCAACTCCCCTGCCCTTTCTACCCCATTGCCTTCAATTCCATCTGCTCCATCCCAGCTTCCACTGCCCCTCCTCTTCCCCTTACCCCCAAACCCCACCCAACATTCATCCTTCCTCTGCACCCCCATCTCCCATATAACCCCCTCACCTTGTGACCCCCTAACACCTTCCCCCATCTCCCTCTTTCCTTCTTTTATCCCAAAACCCCCACCTACCCCTGATTCCCACCTGACTAATACACCCTCTCTTCCACTCCCATCACCCATGCTCCATTCTCCCCTCAGCTCTCTGCCCCCCACTATCCTCCCCCCCCCCCGCCAACCTCTCAACCTCTATCTGACTCTCAGCCTCACTCTACTTCTCAACCCCCCTATCCCATTCAGACCCTCCCTAATTTTCAGACCCACTATGCCCTTCCTACCCCTTAGATGTCCAGACCCCCCATTCACCTCCCAGGCACCCAAGGCACCCCCCCAGCACCCCACCCCATGCACCCCCACCAGCAACCCACCCCATGCACCACTCCCCAGCCCCCATTTGACCCCCAGACACCCCAGATCTCCAGAGAAAGGGTGAACTCTGGCACCAGAGTTTCCAAGAAGAGTCTCAAGGTTTTGTACACCAATGCTGATGGGGTATCCAATAAAGCAGAAGAGATAAAAGAAAGAGTGAGGCAGATGCAGACATAGTTGCTATAGTGGAAACTAAAATAAATGATGACCTGGAAAATCGGGATACCAATGAAAGCACAAGCTCCATACATGGAACTCTGACAGCGGATAGGAAGAAGATTGTGATCTTGATAGTCAACAATCCCACACCAAAATGTAGAAGGCCCAGGCAAGAGTATGATGACAGCAACAAGGCATGTATAGATGAACTGCAGAAGGCAGCAACAATAGCACATAGAATGAGAGCGAAACTGCTGGTCATGGGGGACCTAAATCACGGAGAGATAAATTGGGAAACAAAGAATCCCCATGGCGAGGAGGAAACGTGGGGAGCGAAGTCAGTAGACATTATAGACAGGAATTTCCTAACAAAACATGTGAAGGAAGACACAAGGGAAAGAGGAGGGGATACACCGAGCCTATTAGACCTGATTTTCACCCAGAACGTAGAAGACATTGACAATTTAGAACATGAAATACCTCTAGGGGCCAGTGACCCTTGTGTCCTAGTCTTTGACTATATGATGGAACTCAAACTTCTGACCAAGGGACAAGGGGTCTGGGAAAGGAGAGTTGACTACAGGAAAGGTGACTACCGAAGGATAAGGGACTATCTGGGAGAAGTGCAGTGGGAGGAAGAAATTAGAGGAAAAACAGTCCAAGATATGATGGACCTAGTCATACGGAAATGCCAGGAGGCCGAAGAGAGATTTATACCAACAGTAAAGGAAAAAAGTAAGAGGGAATATAATAACCCATGGTTTAATAGACAGTGTCAGGAAGCAAAACTGAGAAGCAGGCGGGAGTGGAGGAAGTACAGACGACAAAGGACAGAGGACAACAGGATCAGATGCAACAGAGCTAGGAACGATTACATTAACATAAGATGAGTATTGGAAAAAAATTATGAGAACAATATTGCGATCAAAGCGAAAAAGCAACCTAAATTACTACACAGCCATATAACAAGACAAATGTTGGCAAATGACAAAGTGACAAGACTAAGGAAAACAGAGGGGATATATATACAGAAAGTGACAAGGAACTCTGTGAGGCATTGAATGCTAGTTCACAACCGAGCCTGAGCAGCTCCCATTGTTAGAAGAGATTCTCCTAGACGGAAGACTATCAGATATAGAGGTGACAGCAGAGGAGGTAATGAAACAGTTGACAACACTGGATGCAACTAAAGCAGTTGGACCAGACAAAGTATCACCGTGGATACTAAAAGAGGCAGCACAGGCCCTCAGCGTGCCTCTGGCAATGATCTTTAATGAGTCACTTATGTCGGGAGAATTGCCCAGTTGCTGGAAGGAGGCAAATGTCGTACCGATTTTCAAAAAAGGAGACTGGGAAAAGGCACTTAACTACAGACCCGTATCACTGACAAGCATCCCCTACATAATACTTGAAAGAATAATTAGGCTAAGACTGGTTGTACACCTGGAGAACGTTAGGTTTGTGAACAAACATCAACATGGGTTCTGGAAAGGGAAATCATGCCTAACAAACCTTTTGGAATTCTATGATAAAATAACAAGGATAAGGCAGGACAGAGATGGTTGGGCAGACTGCATATTTCTAGACTGTCAAAAGGCCTTTGATACAGTACCGCACATGAGACTGCTATTCAAACTTAAGAGGCAGGCGGGAGTAAGCGGAAAGGCCCTAGTATAGAGAAATTAAGGAACTACCTAACAGGCAGGAGCCAGAGAGCTACGGTAAGGGGCGAGAAGTCGCACTGGCGAACTGAAACGAGTGGAGTACCTCAAGGATCGGTGCTGAGACCAATTCTATTTCTACGTTATATATATACGTTAACATGTTTAGAGGCGGGACTAAAGAGCCAAAGCTCAACCCCCGCAAGCACAAATAGGTGAGTACACACACACAATTAATTCCACGTTAAATTCCAAACACTCGAGTGGCTCACTGATATGAGCTTTACACAAGAACATAATCAGCGGAAATTCCCTTGTATTAAATTCACGAGCTGTAATACATCAGAGGTGCTGCCTGCTCTAGTGTGATGGGGTACATCAGAGGTGCTGCCTGCTCTAGTGTGATGGGGTACATCAGAGGTGCTGCCTGCTCTAGTGTGATGGGGTACATCAGAGGTGCTGCCTGCTCTAGTGTGATGGGGTACATCAGAGGTGCTGCCTGCTCTAGTGTCATGGGGTACATCAGAGGTGCTGCCTGCTCTAGTGTGATGGGGTACATCAGAGGTGCTGCCTGCTCTAGTGTGATGGGGTACATCAGAGGTGCTGCCTGCTCTAGTGTGATGGGGTACATCAGAGGTGCTGCCTGCTCTAGTGTCATGGGGTACATCAGAGGTGCTGCCTGCTCTAGTGTCATGGGGTACATCAGAGGTGCTGCCTGCTCTAGTGTGATGGGGTACATCAGAGGTGCTGCCTGCTCTAGTGTCATGGGGTACATCAGAGGTGCTGCCTGCTCTAGTGTCATGGGGTACATCAGAGGTGCTGCCTGCTCTAGTGTGATGGGGTACATCAGAGGTGCTGCCTGCTCTAGTGTGATGGGGTACATCAGAGGTGCTACCTGCTCTAGTGTCATGGGGTACATCAGAGGTGCTGCCTGCTCTAGTGTCATGGGGTACATCAGAGGTGCTGCCTGCTCTAGTGTCATGGGGTACATCAGAGGTGCTGCCTGCTCTAGTGTGATGGGGTACATCAGAGGTGCTGCCTGCTCTAGTGTGATGGGGTACATCAGAGGTGCTGCCTGCTCTAGTGTGATGGGGTACATCAGAGGTGCTGCCTGCTCTAGTGTCATGGGGTACATCAGAGGTGCTGCCTGCTCTAGTGTCATGGGGTACATCAGAGGTGCTGCCTGCTCTAGTGTCATGGGGTACATCAGAGGTGCTGCCTGCTCTAGTGTGATGGGGTACATCAGAGGTGCTGCCTGCTCTAGTGTCATGGGGTACATCAGAGGTGCTGCCTGCTCTAGTGTCATGGGGTACATCAGAGGTGCTGCCTGCTCTAGTGTGATGGGGTACATCAGAGGTGCTGCCTGCTCTAGTGTCATGGGGTACATCAGAGGTGCTGCCTGCTCTAGTGTGATGGGGTCCATCAGAGGTGCTACCTGCTCTAGGGTGATGGGGTACATCAGAGGTGCTACCTGCTCTAGGGTGATGGGGTCCATCAGAGGTGCTGCCTGCTCTAGTGTGATGGGGTACATCAGAGGTGCTACCTGCT
>NC_091168.1:27481280-27493780 GCF_040958095.1 Procambarus clarkii | reverse complement strand
TTGGGGGGGGGGGGGGTGGAAGAAGAATACCGTCCGAGGCGCAGGGCACGCCACCGTCCGAGGCGCAGGGCACGCCACCGTCCGAGGCGCAGGGCACGCCACCGTCCGAGGCGCAGGGCACGCCACCGTCCGAGGCGCAGGGCACGCCACCGTCCGAGGCGCAGGGCACGCCACCGTCCGAGGCGCAGGGCACGCCACCGTCCGAGGCGCAGGGCACGCCACCGTCCGAGGCGCAGGGCACGCCACCGTCCGAGGCGCAGGGCACGCCACCGTCCGAGGCGCAGGGCACGCCACCGTCCTGATAGTCTTTAGAAACTTAAACATGGAAGCTGTCACAATATTGGTATAGGCCTACAACCGACGAGGATCTCATCCTCGAAATAGGCAGCGTTAATTGGCGTACTGGCGCTCCCAAAGATGAACGGTTATCCCGGAACTAATCTGGAGACATTGAAGGAGGAAAGGTTCATCTGGGAACATGATCACGACGTGCATGATTTTAAGAGAGAGACAACGCAAACACAGGTATGGTGTTCAACACATGGAACATGTATAATCATGGACACACAGGACACAGGGAGATGTGAATGAGCAATACAGACGCGAGGAAGAACATCAACATAAGAGTGGAGAACAAATAGAAGTTTAGTGCGTCTGGAAAGTTCGGGAGTGACAGTTCGGACTCCCCTTCACTGCCTTAATATGCATTTACCAGGCAGGGCAGCCCGTCCTCACATACAAAGATCCAAGCTCGTTAATCCAGCCACCAAACCCCCTGTTTATGAATGAAAAGCGTTTTACACACGACACACAACTGATGACGTCCGAACACTTCCGGAACAAGTGCTTCTCACGTCCGCTGTTCGAACCACAATTCTATAAATGCTTCACCCACGAACATCAGTAACAAACAATCGCCAACAGAACACAAACACCTAACTTAACCAACGCTTAACTATACATAGAATTTGTATGTATACGAGTATAATTTATATATGTAAACACACTCATTTTTAATGCACAGTATGTTAAAATTGCTGAATGCGTCTGAGGAGGACGTCCGCTGCTTTAACCAGCCTAGTGTGAGGACGGTTGTCTGAGGGAGGACGGCCGCTGCTTTAACCAGCCTAGTGTGAGAACAGGTTGGGCGGGGAGGTTGAAACCAACTCCACACACACGTTTAAACTACAAAACACGGTTCAGAGCCACGAACCACCCCATTTAACGACTTGATTTCTCGAGAGGCGAAGCTTAGGAGCCCACACTCGACCCTGGGAGTGCATGAAGGGTGAGTGCATGTAGGAGAGTGCACTCCCACCCCTCGGCCAGCCGTCTCCCGTCCTCCCACAGACAGAACGACCCCTCCGAGCAATACAAGTTTCCGGCACTTACAGCCGTCAGGAGGAGAATACCAAACGTCTCACAGATGATCACACGCCAGCTCAGCTAACTAGGTAACGAGCGGATCTTAAACACAAAAAAAGGATCGTACAAGGATAATTACCCACTGGCGGCTTTCATAACGACTCACCCACCTGGATAACGACTCCAACGACCATCCATCAGGGCGCTGGAGCTCCTGGCGCTCGTTGATGTGGTTACTGGGCGCGTTTGTGTGTGTGTCTGGTGTGTTTTGTGGTCGTAACCAGGTAATGCTGAATGACAGGAATTATTTGTTAAACGTGAGACATGTGCGAACGAGGTTAGTGATGGGGGGTGAAGTGGAGGGAGGGGAGAAGGAAGGGGAAATGGGAGAGTAAAGAGTGGGGGGGAGGGAGAAGAGAGGGAGGGAGAGTGAGAGAGAGAGAGAGAGAGAGAGAGAGAGAGAGAGAGAGAGAGAGAGAGAGAGAGAGAGAGAGAGAGAGAGAGAGAGAGAGAGAGAGAGAGAGAGAGAGAGACGTGGAAAATGGGAGGAAAGTGAATAAGAAAACGGAATGGAATAGACAAGATTGAGGAGAAAATAAAATGGCAATGGCAAGAGATACAGGGAATTATGGCGATGAGAAGACGAGTAAAGGGACAATGGGAAAGGAAGAAAGACAAGTGGGAGGGGGGGAGGGCAAGTGGAAGGGAGGGGGGGGAGGGCAAGTGGAAGGGAGGGGGGGGAGGGCAAGTGGAAGGGATGGGGGAGGGCAAGTGGAAGGGAGGGGGGGGGAGGGCAAGTGTAAGGGGAGGGAAGAAAAGCAAGGAGTTTCAAAGGGGGGCCAAACACTCAGTCATACTCTGGTCCAACAACAACAGTTCCCACAAACACGCGTATATATCAAATCCAGAAGCAAGTACCGCCATTATTTACAGAACATTTCTTGCTGCCCTCAAGAAAATATTAGTAATTTCAGACTGCGAGCAGCGGTGTCTAACAGCTTTGTTGACCAGACTACAAACCAGGAGGCCTAGTCAGAGACCGGGCCATGAGGACATTAGTCCTTGGAACCTCCTCAAGGCATGAAAATAAGTTACTTGATTTCGATGTGGCAATTACTTCTGTTTAACGAGACATCGCCAGTTAATGGCGGTATAATGCTTCAGTACTCGTAATGTCCTCTCGTTAAGCCCCAACGAGGTGCCTGTGAGAGGTATGGGTCACCCTTACGGGTCTCGTAAACAGCGAAGGGGGTTAAGAGAGCTATTGTTGCGTGAATATGACTTAATATAAAGTTGGTACGTGCAACTGAGCACACACACACATACACATACACACACACACACACACACACACACACACACACACACACACACACACACACACACACACACACACACACACAGGAGACCAGACACAAGGTATCATTTGGGAGATGAAATACTTCAAGAGTCAGCGAGAGAGAGAAAGACCTGGGGGTTGATATCACGCCAGACCTGTCCCCTGAAGCTCATATCAAGAGGATAACATTAGCAGCATATGCCAGGTTGGCTAACATGAGAACGGCCTTTAGAAACTTGTGTAAGGAATCTTTCAGAACATTATATACCGCATATGTCAGACCAATCCTGGAGTATGCAGCTCCAGCATGGAGTCCATATATAGTCAAGCATAAGACTAAACTGGAAAAGGTTCAAAGGTTTGCCACCAGACTAGTACTCGAGCTGAGAGGTATGAGCTACGAGGAGAGACTCCGGGAATTAAACCTCACTTCGTTGGAAGACAGAAGAGTTAGGGGGGACATGATCACCACATTCAAGATTCTCAAGGGAATCGACAGGGTTGATAAAGACAGGCTATTTAACACACGGGGCACACGCACTAGGGGACACAGGTGGAAACTGAGTATCCACATGAGCCACAGAGATATTAGAAAGAACTTTTTTAGTGTCAGAGTGGTTGACAAATGGAATTCATTAGGAAGTGATGTGGTGGAGGATGACTCCATACACAGTTTCGAGTGTAGATATGATAGAGCCCGATAGGCTCAGGAACCTGTACACCTGTTGATTGACGGTTGAGAGGCGGGACCAAAGAGCCAGACCTCAACCCCCGGAAGCACAACTAAGTGAGTACTAGGTGATTATACACACACACACACACACACACACACACACACACACAATGGTCCGACAAATGGCTACTAAAGTTCAACCCAAGTAAATGTAAGGTAATGAAACTAGGAGGAGGAACTAGGAGACCAGTCACTGCATACTGAATGGGAGATGAAGTCCTTCACGAAACGGACAGAGAGAAAGATCTGGGAGTTGATATCACGCCAAACCTGTCTCCTGAAGCCCACGTCAAAAGAATAACATCAGCGGCATATGCGAGGCTGGCTAACATCAGAACTGCTTTCAGAAACCAGTGTAAGGAATCCTTCAGAACCTTGTATACCACATATGTAAGGTCAGTCCTGGAGTATGCAGCCCCAGCATGGAACCCGTACCTAGTCAAGCACAAGGCGAAGCTGGAAAAAGTTCAGAGGATTGCCACTAGGCTAGTCCCGAAACTAAGAGGCAAGAGTTATGAGGACAGGCTGCGTGAAATGCACCTATGTCACTGGAAGACAGGAGAGCTAGGGAAGACATGATCACCCCATACAAAATTCTTAGGGGAATTGACAGGGTGGACAAGGATGGATTATTTAACACGGGTGGTACACGCACAAGGGGACACAAGTGGAAACTAAGTACCCAAATGAGCCACAGGGACATTTGAAAGAACTTTTTTCAGTGTCAGAGTAGTTAGTAAATGGAATTCATTAGGCAGTGATGTGGTGGAGGCTGACTCCATACACAGTTTTAAATGTAGATATGATAGAGCCCAGTAGGTTCAGGAGTCTGTACACCAGTTGATTGACGGTTGAGAGGTGGGACTAAAGAGCCAGAGCTCAACCCCCGTAAGCACAACTAGGTGAGTACACACACACTCGTGCACTGTTCACAACGTTCAAGATACTGAAGGTGAATACACAGGAAAAAAATGACATAAAATGTGGTGAATTCCTGATTAGTAAACGAGTTTAGGTTCACTTACCTGATATATTTTCTGGGAGTTGGACTGTCTTCCCGCAGGAGTGTTGAGCAGTTAACAAGACTTGCGCTTGTAACTGGACTTTCTGGACCAGTTAGAATAGGTCTGGTTAGGTAATGATCAGGTCATATGTTAGATAAAGCTAAGTTGTTTATATTCAGAGTCTGCTCGAAATTGAGAAACTAACGAAATATATAACCTTATTTGACATACCTTGACCTTATTTGACCTAACTTAGCCTAACTTGACCTTACTTGACCTTAACTGACCTAACTTTACCCAGCATTACCTGACCTAATCTAACTTAATTGCCACAGAAAGTTCAGTTGAGTGCAGTTACTGCTTGGAACTACAGACAGCAACGGAGCAATAACTGGAACCAATGTTGTTTACCTGAAAAAACAAGAAAAAAAATATCAAATGTTGGAATACTTGAGACTGTATTTCCTGCGTATAAAATCTAATACACCAGAAATGTATTTCCTGTATGTCTCCTTCATGCATACACCAAACCCGCCAGCTGTTGAGATACTCGTGACATTTGTATATACGTATGGTACAAACCAATTTAATATTTATTTCTCACGCATGTAAGGTAGGTAATTATCAATGAGAGAGCACCAAGCTGGGGAAACTATGCCCAGCATTTCTGGACAACTCGCACCAGAGATGTGGACAAGTCGCTCCACATTTCTGGACAACTCGCACCACAGATGTGGACACGTCGCTCCACATTTCTGGACAACTCGCACCACAGCTGTGGATAAGTCGCTCCACATTTCTGGACAACTCGTACCACAGAAGTGGACAAGTCGCGCCACATTTATGGATTCAAATGCATAAAATTCTTTATTGGCAACTGGACGACCGTCTGAAACACTCGAGAACGCAAACAGTGATCAGCTTCAGAGTCTCGCCCACTGAACTGACTGAGAGAGACTGTCGATGAAAGGAATATTTGAACGTCATATTCGAACACCGAACATGGAGAGCCTGAACTTCGTCAAATAATTCTTTTGTGCTACAGAGGCCTGTCCAAGAAGGCTTGTGTTCTACAGCACTATCCAAGAATTGTCATGCATTATATTCTTCTACGAGAAGTCATGCATTGCAGGCCTCTACATTCATTTCATTTGTTTATTATGCCCCCTATACCCATGCCGTGGCTGGTGGTGGAAAGGGTTACAGAGGCACATAATGGGTTCAGGGACTGAACCCCAGAGTTCGTTTAGCTAAGCAAGTAACAATCTTGTGAAGCTAGTTACACAATTGTTACTGGTACATAAACATATTAATCAGAAAGATTAAGCAGAGGGTGTTGTTGATCTGCATAATGTGATCAAAGCGGTATTAGAAGATCAAACCCTAATAATGGGGGATTTTAACCATGAGACCAAAGATTGGGAAAATCTAACATCACAAACAGAAGGATAACAATTTATAGATCTGGTTCAGGACTTCTTCCTCAGACGACATGTGGTAGAGGCCACACGTGGGGCCACACACGGGGCCTGGTAGCCTGGTGGATAGCGCGCAGGACTCGTAATTCTGTGGCGCGGGTTCAATTCCCGCACCAGGCAGAAACAAATGGGCAAAGTTTCTTTCACCCTGAATGCCCCTGTTACCTAGCAGTAAATAGGTACCTGGGAGTTAGTCAGGTGTCATGGGCTGCTTCCTGGTGTGTGTGTGTGTGTGTGTGTGTGTGTGTGTGTGTGTGTGTGTGTGTGTGGTGGAGAGAGAGAGAGAAAAAAAAAATAGTAAACAGTTGATTGACAGTTGAGAGGCGGGCCGAAGAGCAAAGCTCAACCCCTGCAAACACAACTAGGTGAATACACGTGGTAACAGCTTACTAAATCTTGTGCTAACACCAGAAGATGGTATTATTGATCAAATTCAGAGACGGGAAAAAGCTAACACCCTCATGCGATCACCATAATTTAAGATGGACTACAAACACAGAAACCCACATAAAGGTTCATGATAATGAATTTCTAGATTACCATCGAGGAGACTCTCAAGTAATGAGAGAGGAACGGCCAAACTTCTCCTAGAGGGAGCTAATGGGTGAACATGACACGGAAACATCTTGGATAAACTTAAGAAGGTCATCACGTAACTCGTTCAAAAATATGTACCAAAAAGGAGGAAGTAACGAAAGGGAACTAGATGGATGACTCAGGCAGTAAAACAAGCAGTGATAACTAAGGGGAACCTCTGGAGAATGTCTAAATCCACGATGGGCATCAATGATTATGAGATACTTGTATAAAAGGGCGCTAAACTCAGCCACCCAGGGGATCACATCAGCCAAAAGGAATTACGAAGGAAAACTTGCCACTACATAAAGAAAGATCCAAAGTCGTTCTATGCCTATATAAGATGTAAAACCAAAACAAAGGTCTCGGTAGGATCCTGAAAAGATGAGACTAACCAAACTTTAGTGAACGACAAAAGAGCAACAAACACTCCAAATGAATATTTTACATCAGTGTTCACACTAGAGAGGTTAGACAACATCCCATCAATTCAATTTCTTTCTTTATTATGCACCCCATACCCAGCCCGTGGGCGGTGGTGTAAAGGATTACAGAGGCACATAATCGGTTCAGGAACTGAATCCTGTAGTTCGTTTAGCTAAGCAAATAACAATCTTTTGACGCTAGTTACAAAATTATTAGTGTTATATATACATGTACACATACTCATGTATACATGTACATATACATACGTATACATATATACACACATACATATTTAATCACCTACACAAATTCACACATCAATAAGCTTTGTGTCACAAGTGATTCAACAAGAGGCTCACAACAGTCACTATACAAGGCACTTTACATCTATGGTGAGTCACACAGTTACTAGTGGTGCTCCACACCCACCTAACTGGGCGGCAGCTTTACAGTCATATGCTCCACACCCACCCAACTGGGCGGCATCTTTACAGTCATGTGCTCCACACCCACCCAACTGGGCGGCAGCTTTACAGTCATGTGCTCCACACCCACCCAACTGGGCGGCAGCTTTACAGTCATGTGCTCCACACCCACCCAACTGGGCGGCAGCTTTACAGTCATGTGCATGCATTACCTACAGTAAGCAAATTTTGGATACTTCGCTAAGATTTCGGGCAGCACATCATTATGAATGAAGTACTTACATATTTCTTGGACAAGAAATACTGTCCAAGTGGTTGGACACCATTCCTTCCCCTCGTCCCATCCCAAATCCTTATCCTACCCCTTCCTAGTGCTATAAAGTCGCAATGGCTTGGCGCTTTCCCCTGATAATTAAACTAATAGACTCTAAAGCCCCAGGTGTGGATGGAATACAATCCATAGTCATAAAGGAACTGGCAGAAGAACTATGCCTACTGCTGAAATTACTTTTCACAAAACCTCTGGACCAAGGGATAGTCCTCCTGGCCTGGAAATATGCAAATGTCACCCCTATTTTCAAAATGGCAGAAGGAGTCCAGCGGAGAACTACTGCCCAATCAGCTCGACATCACACATCGGCAGGCTCATGGGAGAGAATCCTAAGGGAGGGAATCATTCCCCATCTTTCAGTGAACAATCTTGTAAAATCAAGACAACATGGGTTTGTGAAGAACAGATCCTGCCTAACATCAAGACAACATGGGTTTGTGAAGAACAGATCCTGCCTTACATCAAGACAACATGGGTTTGTGAAGAACAGATCCTGCCTTACATCAAGACAGCATGGGTTTGTGAAGAACAGATCCTGCCTTACATCAAGACAACATGGGTTTGTGAAGAACAGATCCAGCCTTACATCAAGACAACATGGGTTTGTGAAGAACAGATCCTGCCTTACATCAAGACAACATGGGTTTGTGAAGAACAGATCCAGCCTTACATCAAGACAACATGGGTTTGTGAAGAACAGATCCAGCCTTACATCAAGACAACATGGGTTTGTGAAGAACAGATCCTGCCTTACATCAAGACAACATGGGTTTGTGAAGAACAGATCCTGCCTTACATCAAGACAACATGGGTTTGTGAAGAACAGATCCTGCCTTACATCAAGACAGCATGGGTTTGTGAAGAACAGATCCTGCCTTACATCAAGACAGCATGGGTTTGTGAAGAACAGATCCTGTCTTACATCAAGACAACATGGGTTTGTGAAGAACAGATCCTGCCTTACATCAAGACAACATGGGTTTGTGAAGAACAGATCCTGCCTTACATCAAGACAACATGGGTTTGTGAAGAACAGATCCTGCCTTACATCAAGACAGCATGGGTTTGTGAAGAACAGATCCTGCCTTACATCAAGACAACATGGGTTTGTGAAGAACAGATCCTGCCTTACATCAAGACAACATGGGTTTGTGAAGAACAGATCCTGCCTTACATCAAGACAACATGGGTTTGTGAAGAACAGATCTTGCCTTACATCAAGACAACATGAGTTTGTGAAGAACAGATCCTGCCTTACATCAAGACAACATGGGTTTGTGAAGAACAGATCCTGCCTTACATCAAGACAACATGGGTTTGTGAAGAACAGATCCTGCCTTACATCAAGACAACATGGGTTTGTGAAGAACAGATCCAGCCTTACATCAAGACAACATGGGTTTGTGAAGAACAGATCCTGCCGTACATCAAGACAACATGGGTTTGTGAAGAACAGATCCAGCCTTACATCAAGACAACATGGGTTTGTGAAGAACAGATCCTGCCTTACATCAAGACAACATGGGTTTGTGAAGAACAGATCCTGCCTTACATCAAGACAACATGGGTTTGTGAAGAACAGATCCTGCCTTACATCAAGACAACATGGGTTTGTGAAGAACAGATCCTGCCTTACAAACCTGCTCCCATTTTTAGACACGGTCACCAACTACTCAGGCAACTGACTTCCGGTTGATGTAGTGTTCATGGATTTTGCTGAAGCCTTTGACAAGGTACCACTTGAAAGACTGGCAAGGAAATTATAGGCACATGGAATAAATGGTTGAATGCTAGAATGGATAAAGCAATGGTTAAAATAAAGAAAACAATGAGTCGTGCTAAATGGGAATGAATCTGGTTGGTACCCCACTGGTAAGTGGAGTACCACAGGGGTCCATCGTGGGGGCCAACCTTTTTTGTCATATACATCAATGATATAAATCAGAATATTATGAACCACATCATCAAATTTGCAGATGACACAAAGACTTATGGTAAAGTTGGAAATGGTAATGCTGTAGAGGCCCTTACAAAGAGATTTACATGAACTCCACAAATGATCAAAAGACTGACAAATGCTTATTAATATCGACAAATGCAAGACCCAGCATGTGGGGCATAACAACCCACGCCACAACTACCAAAATAATAACATTACATTACAGCAGATTGATGAAGAAAAGGACCATGGAGTTAAAATCACCATTCAATGAAAGTTTCACAGCAGGTAAACAAAGTTAACCAAACACCGGGAATTATCAAACGTACCTTTGACTTTAAGGAAAAGAACGTAGTGATACAATTGTATAAATCTCTGCTGCGCCTCCATTTGGATTACTGTATTCAAGCGTGGAGACCTCATCTTCAGAAGGACATAGCTGCTCTGGAGAAGGTGCAACACCGGGCAACAAAAGTCATTCCAGAGCTAAGTCAACTCACGTACGAGGAACGGTTGAGGGCCACAGGGCCAATAACACTGCAAACTAGACATTGCAGGGCAGATCTCGTTGAAACTTTTAAAATACTGAACAATTTGGATGTTGTTGATCCAGAAAATGTCTTCAGACGGTCAGATGTAACACAAACAAGGAGCAACGGCTTCAAGCTCAACAAGCCACAATGTTGGACTGAGAACAGGAGATGCTTTTTCACCCACAGGGTTATAAACCCATGGAACAGCCTACCCGCCGAAGCCGTAACTGCCAAAACTCTGTTAACTTTTAAAGTACAGCTGGAAAAGATCATCAAGGCAAATGGGGCGACTTTCGACATGCCGCCGGCTTCCTGTCCTCGTCGAGGCCACTAGTGTTAGTGGTCTTCAGGTAAGCTCAGGTAAACAAGAGTAAAATTATTTTTTTTTACTCAGAAAATGAGAATTTAGCTAAAATCATCAAATATAACAAATTAACAGATAAAAAGTTACAAATTAACAAATAAAAGTTATAAAAAGTATAACTGAATCTATATATAGCTGAACCTCAATATAACTGAACCTCTATATAATTGAACCTCTATATAACTAAACCTCTATATAATTGAACCTCTAAATAGCTGAACCTCTATATAACTGAACCTCTCTTGTAATGACAATCAATGCCTTCATGAGTACATTGATGAAAACACCAATAGTTTTACCCAGTTGTTGTGGATGGCATGAACACATGCAGGCTCATTAGTACACTTTACGTAAACACTGACCATCTTCTTGAGATGAGATGATTTCGGGGCTTAGCGTCCCTGCGGCCCGGTCCTCGATCAACTAAGTCGACTCCATCACTCAATTTATCCACTAGTAACTTTGATCCTATCCAATACGTTCGGGGGATTGAACACCGGCCTGCAAGAAGCTAGAGACCGTCGCTCTACCATCCAGCCCAAGTGGTTGGGATAGAATCGTCCAAGAGCCCCAAAAATTCTGGTGAGAAACCAGCACTGAACAAAAGAAGGGGTCACCTGGAACGACCCGTTTTCTTCCACTCCCACGCCGCACGAACAGAGCTTTCATAGAAAATGTCCAGAGCCGCTGGAGGGGGAACCTGAGTTATGAACCGGTCACGACGCGCTGGGACGGACCGACGGATGGGGGCGGAAGAAGAGGGTTGGGGGGGGGGTTGAATTATTGTCTACGGTCATTGGACACAGTTTCCGATGGGGTAATTATTTTTAATTCTTAAAAATGGGTTAATTGTACGGCTCCCTACTGTGATGTATGGCTTCTTAAGGGTGAGCTTCTCTTACCCCACAGTTTATCTTCAGTTTCCCCTCCATTGGCTTCCAAGTCCGTCTCCCCTCATGCACACACACACACACACACACACACACACACACCAAGGGGGGGGGGGGGTCTGGTAGCTGAGCGGGCAACGCGGAGGACTCATAATTCTGTGGCCCTGGTTCGATTCCCGGACCAGGCTGAAACAAATGGGCAAAGTTTCTTTCCCCCTGATGCCCTTGTTACCTAGCAGTAAATAGGTACCTGGGAGTTAGACAGCTACTACGGAGCTGCTTCCTGGGTGTGTGTGTGTGTGTGTGTGTGTGTGTGTGTGTGTGTGTGTGTGTGTGTGTGTGTGTGGAAGAAAAACAAATTAGTTAGTAGTTAGGTACAGTTGATTGACAGTTGAGAGGCGGGCCGAAAGAGCAGAGCTCAACCCCCGCAAGCACAACTAGGTGAATACAACTAGGTGAGTACATACAAACACCCACGAAACCATCCAACTTCCCCATCTTCTCATCCCCCCCCCCCCACCCTTGTGCCTCTTCTTCAGTTGACTTCCTCAACCTTCCGTTCACATTACTTCCTCGACTCACTTATCCTTTCGTCTCTTGTGTCATCATCGTAGCTTTGACTCCCCTTCCTCCCCCTCCCCCTCCCCCTCTTCCCTCCCCCCACACCTAACGTCTCTTCCTGTGATCTTTAACTCCTCAGTTATCATTTCCCATTTCTTTAAATTCCTCAGACCCCCATTCTACGCACCACATTTATCTTACCTCCTCACACTCCCCCCTTACCCCCCTCACCCATCTCCCCTCCCCCTACCCTCCCCGCTGTCAGGAGCAGCACAGGTGTCTATAGTCCAAGACCACCAGCCCTGCTTGGCTTGACCGCGCGCCTCACCCTCCGGAAAATTGGCCGGGAGGGGTGAAGGGAACATCTGGAAATGGGGGCGACGTGGAGGGAGATTGAGAGAAAGAGAGAAAGAGAGAGAGAGAGAGAGAGAGAGAGAGAGAGAGAGAGAGAGAGAGAGAGAGAGAGAGAGAGAGAGAGAGAGAGAGAGAGAGAGAGAGAGAGAGGGAGAGAGAGAGAGATAAATACATTCATATCA
>NC_091168.1:27338780-27476280 GCF_040958095.1 Procambarus clarkii | reverse complement strand
AAGAACTTAACTTCTGAAAGTGATTAAGGTGCTTTTACAAGCTCAGGTTATCGACATATGAGATTAAGAAACAAGTAGTGTATTGTGAAGACTAATAATAAACAGAAGCTCCCCCATGACTCTGTAATATCCCCATTGGTCAAACTATTATGTATAAGCGATACGACCTACCATTAATGTATGATGACTTACTGTAAATATATAGCTCTTAAAATAGCACTTTCTCTGTAACTAGCTGACATTGTAACTATAAGGTGTGAAGGATAGATGAAACTGTTTATGTAATAATCTAAGATGAGGTCGATAAAGACCTTTTGGTCCCTCTGTTATGCTTTTTGCGCTACCGCTCACAGGATGGGTATGGGGTGCACAATAAACTAGCCGCCTCAGGCGGCAACAATCAAAATCAATCACATACATACATTGTATAATTGATACATTACATGGTCAATCTTGGGTACAAGTCCAATATATCATCAAGTGTTCCAGTACTCATATAGTAGTTACAGACTTCAGCATACCTTAGTCTAGGAGGGCGAAACTCAGTCAATATGGGACAGTCTACAATATGGTGCATAAGTCATAGAATGAGTTAGGAACGAGACATCAGTAAGCCCACAGAGACATCAGTAAGCCTACAGAGACATCAGTAAGCCTACAGAGACATCAGTAAGCCCACAGAGACATCAGTAACCCCACAGAGACATAGGAAAGCCCATAGAGAAATCAGCAAGCCAACAGAGACTTCAGGAAGCCCACAGAGACATCAGTAAGTCCACAGAGACATCAGTAACCACACAGAGACATAGGCAAGCCCACTGAGACATCAGCAACTCTACAGAGACATTAGCAAGCCCACAGAGACATCAGTAAGCCCACAGAGACATCAGCAAGCCCACAGAGACATCGGCAAGCCCACAGAGACATCAGTAAGTCCACAGAGTCATCAGCAAGCCCACAGAGACTTCAACAAACCCACATAGACATCAGAAAGCCCACAGTGACATCGGCAAGTACACAGAGACATCAGCAAACCCACAGAGATATCAGCAAGCCCACAGAGACTTCAGAAAGCCCACAGAGACCTTAGCAAACCCACAGAGACATTAACAAGCCCACAGAGACATCAGCAAGCCCACAGAGACATCAGCAAGCCCACAGAGACATCAGCAAGCCCACAGAGACATCAGAAAGCCCACAGAGACATCAGCAAGCCCACTGTGACTTCAGCAAACCCACAGAGACATCAGCAAGCCCACAGAGACATCAGCAAGCTCACAGACACATCAGAAAGCCCACAGAGACATCAGCAACCTCACAGACACATCAGAAAGCCCACAGAGACTTCAGCAAGCCCACAAAGACATCAGCACGCCCACAGAAACTTCAGCAAGCCCACAGAGACTTCAGCAAGCCCACAGAGACTTCAGCAAGCCCACAGAGACTTCAGCAAGCCCACAGAGACTTCAGCAAGCCCACAGAGACTTCAGCAAGCCCACAGAGACTTCAGCAAGCCTACAGAGACATCGGCAAGCCCACAGAGACATCAGCAAGCCCACAGAGACTTCAGCAAGCCCACAGAGACTTCAGCAAGCCCACAGAGACTTCAGCAAGCCCACAGAGACTTCAGCAAGTCCACAGAGACTTCAGCAAGCCTACAGAGACATCGGTAAGCCCACAGAGACATCAGCAAGCCCACTGTGACTTCAGCAAACCCACAGAGACATCAGCAAGCCCACAGAGACATCAGCAACCTCACAGACACATCAGAAAGCCCACAGAGACTTCAGCTAGCCCACAGAGACATCAGCAAGCCCACAGAAACTTCAGCAAGCCCACAGAGACATCAGCTAGCCCACAGAGACATCAGCAAGTCCACAGAGACATCAGCAAGCCCACAGAGACATCAGCAAGTCCACAGAGACATCAGCAAGTCCACAGAGACATCAGCAAGCCCACAGAGACATCAGCAAGCCCACAGAGACATCAGCAAGCCCACAGAGACATCAACAAGCCCACAGAGACATCAGCAAGCCCACAGAGACATCAGCAAGCCCACAGAGACATCAGCAAGCCCACAGAGACATCAGCAAGCCCACAGAGACATCAGCAAGCCCACAGAGACATCAGCAAGCCCACAGAGACATCAGCAAGCCCACAGAGACATCAGCTAGCCCACAAAGACATCACACAGTTACTAAACCATATAACTAACGAAAGGAGAAATCGTGAGCGAGCTCATAGAATCAATTAGCGACCCGAGGGACTCAGGGAAAGAGGCAGGAACCTAAATTAAGTACAGCTAGGTTCCTGAGCCTATTGGGCTCTATCATATCTATGTTTGAAACTGTGTCTGGGTACAAGTGATAGGATGAATAACCCAGCGGGGTTTTTTCCTACTGGTAGGTGTTGTACATGCTGCTATGGCGGCGTGTCCACTCAGAGGATGAGTGACGCTGCCCAATACTGTCACTATGGCGGTGTGTCCACTCAGAGGATGAGTGACGCTGCCCAATACTGTCACTATGGCGGTGTGTCCACTCAGAGGATGAGTGACGCTGCCCAATACTGTCACTATGGCGGCGTGTCCACTCAGAGGATGAGTGACGCTGCCCAATACTGTTACTATGGCGGTGTGTCCACTCAGAGGATGAGTGACGCTGCCCAATACTGTCACTATGGCGGCGAGTCCACTCACAGGATGAGTGACGCTGCCCAATACTGCCACTATGGCGGCGTGTCCACTCAGAGGATGAGTGGCGCTGCCCAATACTGTCACTATGGCGGTGTGTCCACTCACAGGATGAGTGACGCTGCCCAATACTGTCACTATGGCGGTGTGTCCACTCAGAGGATGAGTGACGCTGCCCAATACTGTCACTATGGCGGCATGTCCACTCAGAGGATGAGTGGCGCTGCCCAATACTGTCACTATGGCGGTGTGTCCACTCAGAGGATGAGTGGCGCTGCCCAATACTGTCACTATGGCGGCATGTCCACTCAGAGGATGAGTGGCGCTGCCCAATACTGTCACTATGGCGGTGTGTCCACTCAGAGGATGAGTGACGCTGCCCAATACTGTCACTATGGCGGCATGTCCACTCAGAGGATGAGTGGCGCTGCCCAATACTGTCACTATGGCGGCATGTCCACTCAGAGGATGAGTGGCGCTGCCCAATACTGTCCTTATGGCGGCGTGTCCACTCAGAGGATGAGTGACGCTGCCCAATACTGTCACTATGGCGGCATGTCCACTCAGAGGATGAGTGGCGCTGCCCAATACTGTCACTATGGCGGCGTGTCCACTCAGAGGATGAGTGGCGCTGCCCAAATAAACTCGCCTTTTGGGACAAAATTAAAAAAAAATACTAGTCATAGAGGAAACATGTCAAGAGGTTGTATATGTCAACATTCTTAACCCACCTGCTACTGCCCACCCCCCTAACCCACAACCCACCCCTAACCCACCCCCCACCTGCCCCACCAATGTAAACAAAGGCTCCTAACACGGTGAGAATAATGAGGGATCTTCGCCTGTGGAAGTTCCGACCGAGCCTCGACCCCTGACCCGCCGCGTCCGCTCACACGACTCCTGCCCCCACCAGCCGTCTGGCCACGCTTGCACACCCTCGGCACGGAGCACGGCACGGAACACGGCACCGGCACGGAGGGAGAGGGTGGGGAGAAGGAAGAGGAAGGAGAGGAAGAGGGGGTGGGTGGAGATAAGGAAGAGGAAGGAGAGGAAGAGGGGTGGGGAGAAGGAAGAGGAAGGGGGGTTGGGACTCAAGGTAGGGAACAAAAGGTCTAGCAGGTTCTATATAATAGTGGCCACTAGTGGTCACCTACTCAAAGCCACCACAGCTACTCAAAGCCAACCACAGCTACTCAAAGCCACTCACAGCTACTCAAAGCCACCCACAGCTATTCAAAGCCACCCACAGCTATTCAAAGCCACCCACAGCTACTCAAAGCCACCCACAGCTACTCAAAGCCACCCACAGCTATTCAAAGCCACCCACAGCTATTCACAGCCACCCACAGCTACTCAAAGCCACCCACAGCTACTCAAAGCCACCCACAGCTACTCAAAGCCACCCAAAGCCTCCACAAATAACACAAGATAAAATATAACATATCTGCTTAATATAATGTTGGGGTTGAATGTAGAACATGACAAATAAAAAACATTAGTTTTAGGTTTAAATATAACAAAATAATTCCTAAATTAGTGGTGGATGACGTCTACTTAAAAGTCCACAAGAGGCACACAAATCCCCGACTCTCGTGGAGGTCACCCAACACCAACTTGGGTGTTATTTTGGCTAGAAAATCACTTAATTTCAGAGGAATTTGTTGTTTTCTCAGGTTCCACATTCGAGATCAACATTGTGGTGAAGAAGTATTATTTGTCAGGTATATTCTGCACTTGTGTGATTCAAGGAGGCTCTGGCTGGGGTTGGATGACTTTGGGTGACATTGGGTAGTTCAATGAACCTCATTCAGTTGTGCAATCAATTCTACCACAGTCTCAGGAACATAGTCAATTCTACCACAGTCTCAGGAACATAGTCAATTCTACCACAGTTTCATCCACATACAGTCAATTCTACCACAGTCTCAGGAACATAGTCAATTCTACCACAGTTTCATCCACATACAGTCAATTCTACCACAGTCTCAGCCACATACAGTCAATTCTACCACAGTCTCAGCCACATACAGTCAATTCTACCACAGTCTCAGCCACATACAGTCAATTCTACCACAGTCTCAGCCACATACAGTCAATTCTACCACAGTCTCAGCCACACACAGTCAATTCTACCACAGTCTCAGCCACATACAGTCAATTCTACCACAGTCTCAGCCACATACAGTCAATTCTACCACAGTCTCAGCCACATACAGTCAATTTTACCACAGTCTCATCCACATACAGTCAATTCTACCACAGTCTCAGCCACATACAGTCAATTCTACCACAGTCTCATTCACATACAGTCAATTTTACCACAGTCTCATCCAAAAACAGTCAATTCTACCACAGTCTCAGCCACACACAGTCAACTCAACCACAGTCTCATCCACACACAGTCAACTCAACCACAGTTTCATCCCCACACAGTCAGTTCAACCACAGTCTCAGCCACACACAGTCAACTCAACCACAGTTTCATCCCCACACAGTCAGTTCAACCACAGTCTCAGCCACACACAGTCACAGCTGGCCTCACAGCGAGTGAGCTGTCTGCAAGACCACCACAGACTCGTGTCAACAGTTCCACGTAACCTAACTAGTGTCACTCCTCCAAGCACAGGCTGAGGTGGCCTTCAACGATGAGGAAATCTCAAGAGAAATCACAGAGTGCCATTGTGAGTGGCACTCCTCGCTAGATCTGGAGGGTGACGTACTACTTCAAGGCCCAGTGGAATGGCCGGACTCTGGCGCTGAGTCCCCGATCTTCGTCTCATTGTTTGGTCTCCCAGTAAATGGTCAATTGGTTTTGTCAGTGATGTAATTGAGTGATGTTTACATCAGAGTCTCGTTGAGCATCATGTTGTCTCGTTGAGCATCATCTTGTCTCGTTGAACATTGTGACGGACCTCGGCGCCATCTACGATCCAGATACCGAACTATAACAGGTGACCCTCTTATTAATCGTAGTTTGCCATCTTCTATAATCTGCTGTGTTGGAAGGTGACGACCATCCTGGGACAGGTGATGGAAGTGAGTGAAGCCGGAGGGGCTAGTCATGTGGGCTAGTTGAGTGCCGTGGACTCTACTCCTGGAGGGGCTAGCCAAGTGGACTAGTTGACCACTGTGGAGCGCGCTACGGAGGAGGAGCGCTTGAAGCGTCTCCATAACTGCAGTTAGGAATTCAATTTCAATTTCTTTCTTTATTATGCACCCCATACCCATCCCGTGGGTGGTGGTGTAAAGGGTTACAGAGGCACAAAATCGGTTCAGCAACTGAACCCTCTAGTTCGATTAGCTAAGCAAATAACAATCTTTTGACGCTAGTTACAAAATTACTAATGTTATATATATATATATATATATATATATATATATATATATATATATATATATATATATATATATATATATATATATATATACATGTACACATACTCATACATACATGTACATACATATACATATATACATACACATTCATATTCAATCACCTACATAAATACACACATCAATAATCTTTTGTGTCACAAGGGATTCAACAAGAGGCTCACAACAGTCACTATACAAGGCACTTTACATCTATGGTGAGTCACACAGTTACTAGTCTTGCTCCACACCCACCCAACTGGGCGGCAGCTTTACAGTCATGTGCTCCACACCCACCCAACTGGGCGGCAGCTTTACAGTCATGTGCTCCACACCCACCCAACTGGGCGGCAGCTTTACAGTCATGTGCTCCACACCCACCCAACTGGGCGGCAGCTTTACAGTCATGTGCTCCACACCCACCCAACTGGGCGGCAGCTTTACAGTCATGTGCATGCATTACTTACAATAAGCAAATTTTGGATACTTCGCTACGATTTCGGGCAGCACATCATTATGAATGAAGAACTTACACATTTCTTGGACACCATTGATGGTGTTATCTCTTAATTCCGCGATTTTTTCACATTCCATTATATAATGACGCAAAGTATGCGAATAGTTCTGCTGACAGAGTTTACATTTAGTCAAATCTACATCAGCAGATGTTACAAACTCCCAGAGGTACTTGTAGCCGAGCCTAAGCCTAGCAGTGGTGACATCTAGAAGTCTGCTAACCTTATTGGATGACCCATAGACGTGCAGTTCTTCCTGCATAATAGATTGATGATAGATGGAGGAACTGGTGTGAATTTCACTTTGCCTCAAGTCTCCGAAATTTAGTTGATGTTCCCGGAATATTACTGCCCTCAGGCTGCTCAAAGGCAGTCCAAGTTGGTAATCAATTCCCTCTTTACGAGCAAAAGTCTTGTCCAACTCATCAGTTCTATCATGCATTCCTCCTCTATCATGCTATAGGAGACAAACTCTGACTCCATCATTGATTATTTCACTATATCTGTGTCTAGCTTCTGAGATAAGCACGTCACAGTTATGCCTTGGGGAGCTGAGGGCAGTCAAGGATGACTTACAATTAGGGTGTCAACTTTGGATTCATATACGCGCTCGAGCGCAAGGATTATGGCAACCAAATCTATTTGAAGAGTGGAGGCCCAGTTACTTAGACGCGCTCCACACTCATAGGAGAAGGAACCATCTCTCCCTGTCACAACAACTGCACTTCCAGCTGCACCATGGGACTGGTGCAAGGATCCATCAGTGTAAATAATCTGGGAAAGGGAGCGCTTTCTGCAGCTAGCGTTGGGGCTAGTGGCGCGTTGAAGACCGCGTCAGAGGCATATAGTGCCCGTCATCTATGAAGCTAGCTAGCGTGCGGGCTAGTGATGCTCTGGATGACCTCACATAGCAACTTGTAGATATATTAATGGTGATGGGTAATATAGCGGATAGCTTTTAAGTGCTACTCTATTATTTACCTTAAACATTACACTATATTTTCACCAAGGTTAGGGTCCTCTGATCTTGAGTAGGGTCAGAGAGTTTAAAAAGAACCCGGTTACGAAGGGTTCGTAACAGGCATCATCTTGTCTCGTTGACCAGTCCACACACTAGAAGATGAAGGGACGACGACGTTTCGGTCCGTCCTGGACCATTCTCAAGTCGATTGACTTGAGAATGGTCCAGGACGGACCGAAACGTCGTCCTCCCTTCATCTTCTAGTGTGTGGTCTGTTCAACATACTTTAGCCACGTTATTGTGACTCATCGCCTGCACATTATGTTGTCTCGTTGGGCGTCATCTTGTCTCGTTGGGCGTCATCTTGTCTCGTTAAGCGTCATCTTGTCTCGTTAAGCGTCATCTTGTCTCGTTAAGCGTCATCTTGTCTCGTTAAGCGTCATCTTGTCTCGTTAAGCGTCATCTTGTCTCACCTCAGAAATATCAATTTGTATAATAGGTATACTAAATCATACAATTAATTACTGCCTGAAACTCACTGAAACCCGCCTCAACAGTTATTTATGTTAGAGAAGGCACGATGGCGTATGTATGGCTTCATGATGATAGGAGGCCACGGGGTCATCGTGCAGTGTTGCACAGTGCACGGCCAGGCTGCATCACACGTGCAGTGTTGCACAGTGCACGGCCAGGCTGCATAACACGTGCACTGAGCAGAGGCTTCAGAATTGTGAGGGAGAGAATTATCAGAGGAAAGCGTCAAGCCATTGCGACTATATAGCACTGGGAATGGGGGTCAGGATATAAGGATTTGGGATGGGACGGGGGGAAGGAATGGTGCCCAAGCACTTGTACACGGTTGGGGATTGAACGCTGACCTGCGTGAAGCGAGACCGTCGCTCTATCGTCCAGCCCAAGTGGTTGGGCGAGGGAATTTCCAATTCTCACAGAGAGAAGCACTAGGAAAGGTATTTGTTGTTGCTGATGTATGTAAATAATAACACAGGAGGCGACAGAATCCTTCCTCTGAATGTTTGTTGATGAGGAAAATGTTGCCAGGATTGAAATGGTTGAACACTGCGATAAACTACAGGACAAATTGCAAGATTGATCCAACAAATGGCTACAAGAGTCTAACTGAAGCAAGTGCAAAGTACTGAGGTTGAGTGCTGGGTACGGGAGAACAAAGAGAAGGTGCCATATAAGACAAGAACTCTCCTGGAAATTGAGAGACGAATGATCTTTACACCTAATCTGTCTCCTGAAGCCCATGTTAAAATGTTCACAAATGCATATGGAAGGTAAGCCTACATAAGAATTACGTTTAATTATTCAGAACTTTGTATGCCACATACGTCAGCCTAATTCCATAACATGCAGCATCAGAGAAGAGGATCAGATGAAAGCAAAAACTGGAGGAATTAAATCTTGCGACACTGAGAGCAAATCAGCGCCGGGTTAGGATAATTAAATGTGCCATGATCACGACATACAAAATTTTGAGAAAAATATGCAGAGCAGACAAGGCTAGCCAAATGAGCCATTGAGGGATTACAAGAAAGAACTCGGCGTGAAAGTCATCAAATTGGAACACTCGAAGTAGCACAGGTAAACTCCGAACATCAATTGGAACACTCGAAGTAGCACAGGTAAACTCCGAACATCAATTGGAACACTCGAAGTAGCACAGGTAAACTCCGAACATCAATTGGAACACTCAAAGTAGCACAGGTAAACTCCGAACATCAATTGGAACACTCGAAGTAGCACAGGTAAACTCCGAACATCAATTGGAACACTCGAAGTAGCACAGGTAAACTCCGAACATCAATTGGAACACTCGAAGTAGCACAGGTAAACTCCGAACATCAATTTACATTAAGAGCCGCTCATCATGTTGAAGCTCAACCCACACAAGCACAACTAGGTGAGTACGACTAGGTGAGTACGACTAGGTGAGTACATGGGGTCGGGTCCCCCTCCCCGTGACATCCCCCCCCCCGGGTACTGCCACCATCAGGGCACTCCCTGGGTGTGAGTGGTGAGGTGCAAGGTGTCTACAGGTGAGCAAGGGCCGCCAAGAAGAGAAGTATTGGAGAAGGTAGGAGTGAGGGGCGGAGAGAGAGAGAGAGAGAGAGAGGGGGGGAGAGGGGGGAGAGAGGGGGAGGGGAGAGGGGGGGGGGGGAGAATGACAGCAGAACCAGACAGAGACCCATCACTCACCCCCCCCCCCCTCACCTCCGTAACATATAGGCCGGGTATAACACTCTCCACGACACCAGACCCTCGAACCCAAACCCGATGTTATCGTCAGAGATTATTATGTTTGGGCAAAATAGATGTGCATTCAGCAGTGTAAATTAGTAGCTTTCACCGCACCACAATAGGCAGCCAACGTGGCTCCGAGAGTTAGAGTTGCTTGTATTGCTCCATGCAACTCACAGTGATAATTAAAAGAAAATGCAGATGGAGTATTGAGAGAGAGAGAGAGAGAGAGAGAGAGAGAGAGAGAGAGAGAGAGAGAGAGAGAGAGAGAGAGAGAGAGAGAGAGAGAGAGAGAGAGAGAGAGAGAGAAGGGGGGGGGGGCTGTGGTTCAGTGAGTTAAATCATGAGGATTTTTCAGAGGATCGCGGCCGGACGGGAGCGATTGGGTAACGTTTCTTTTCACTTCATGCCTCTGTTCTACCACTATATGTAGTTCGCTACAAACACATACACACACACTCCCACTCCTACACACACACACACACACACATATGACAGAGCTCAGTAGGCTCAGGAATCTGTACACCAGTTGATTGATAGATGAGAGACAGGACCAAAGAGCCAAAGCTCAACCCCCGCAAGCACAACTAGGTGAATACATTGAAATTAAATGGAGACAAGAAACCCAAGGTTTAATCAGAGATGTAAGATAGCAAAGCAACCAAGTAAAAGGGCATGGAGAAACCATAGAAATAACAGGACAAAAGAGAGCAGAGAAAGAGACCACAGTGACAGGAATGAATGCGTCAGAGAGAGAAGAGAGGCAGAGCGACAATATGAAAACGACATAGCAAGCAAGGCAAAGACTCAACCTAAATTGCTACACAGCCACATCAGGAGAAAAACAACAATGAAGGAACAGGTAATGAAATTGAGGATAGGGACAGACAGATTCACTACAAACGAAAAGGAAGTGTGCGAACAAGTCAATAAGAAATTCCAAGAGGTCTTCACAGTAGAGCAGGGATAAGTCCCATACATAAGAGAGGGAATATAAAATCAGACGCCTCTAAAGGAGTTTGTGATTACCATGGGGAGGGGGGGGGGGGAAGGTGAGGAAGCATCTGCTAGAATTGGATGTGACAAAGGCTATAGGTCCGGATGGAGTCTCACCATGGATACTAAAGGAAGGAGCACAAGCACTGTGCCTCCCACTCTCCATAGTGTACAACAAATCACTGGCAACAGGTGAACTGCTAAGAACTTGGAAGTTGGCCAATGTAGTCCAAATATACAAGAAGGGTGATAGGCAGGAGGCACTGAATTACAAGCCAGTGTCCCTAACCTGCATACCATGCAAGCTGATGGAGAAGATTGTGCGAAAAAACTAGTGAAACATCTGGAGCGAAAGAACTTTTTAACACAAAATCAGCATGGGTTCAGGGATGGCAAGTCCTGCCTCACAGGATTAATTGAATTCTACTACAGGGCTACACAAATCAGACAAGACAGAGGGGGCTGGCAGACTGCATATTTTTGGATTGCCAAAAAGCCTTTGACACAGTACCACATAAGAGAGCACTGCACAAGCTGGAGATGCAGGCGGGAGTGAAAGGGAAGGTACTCCATTGGATAAGGAAGTACCTAGGCAAAAGACGACAGTACGTCACTGTGAGGAGTGCGTTCTCAGATTGGTGAGACGTCACCAGTGAGTCGCTCAGGGATCAATCCTTGGACCTATACTGTTTCTGATAAACGTAAATGGTCTCCCAGAGGGTATCGAATCGTTCCTCTCGTTGTTTGCTGATGATGCAAAGATTATGAGGTGGATTAAGACAGAGGAAGATAGTATGCGACTACAAGATGACCTAGACAAACTGAATGAATGGTCCAACAAAAGGCTACTAAAGTTCAACCCTAGTAAATGTAAGGTAATGAAACTAAGCAGTGGAAACAGGAGGCCAGACACAAGATACCGAATGGGAGAAGAAGTCCTTCATGAGACGTTCAGAGAGAAAGATTTAGGAGTTAATATCACACCAAAACTGTCTCCTGAAGCCCACATAACAAGAATAACATCGTCAGCGTATGCAAGGCTGGCTAACATCAGAACTGCCTTCAGAAACCATTGTCAGGAATCATTCAGAACCTTGTACACCACATATGTAAGACCAATCCTGGAATATGCAATCCCAGCATGGAGTCCATACCTTGTCAAGCATAAGAAAAATCTGGAAAAAGTTCAGAGGTATGCCACTAAGTAAGTAATTATCAATAGAAGGCACCAAACCGGGAAGGCTATGTAGCACCATCAAATGTGCAGATATTGAGGGGCAGGTGACCGCGAGGGGCGGCCGGAAAGCAAGACACACGCTCGTCCTGGAATTCAATACATTCAAGAAGGACATGCACGCCCGTAAGAGGGACAATGCAATAAGGACAATAAGGAGCAGGGCGGCGCTCCATCAAGTGACCATGGGTTAAGCGAGTATGGCCAATACGCAACCTCGCCAGAGCCGTTTCCCATCGCCGGTTACGGTGGTAGGAGGACGACCACGAGGAAACACAACATTTAAGAGAACGTAGTTTGTTACCAGTAACAGACGACCAACAAGCCTGTCAACGGGTAAGGATGGAGGAATGGATAACCGGGTAAAAGTCAGAATATGGAATACCTTTACGAGATATGGGACAAGAGCGGACAGCTTCCCTGGCGGCAGCATCTGCACGCTCATTTAAAGAGACATCAATATGGCTGGGAACCCAACAAAACTCAACCGACTTAAATTTACTGTGAACAAGAAACAGCCAATGCTGGATCTCGACTACTACTGGATGAACCGGATTAAAGGACCCAGGTATGCCACTAAGCTAGTCCCAGAACTAAGAGGCATGAGTTACGAGGAAAGGCTGCGAGAAATGCACCTCACGACTCTGGAAGACAGAAGAGTAGGGGAAGACATGATCACTACCTACAAAATTCTCAGAGGTACTGATAATGTAGATAAGGATAAACTGTTTAACATGGGTGGTACGCGAACAAGGGAACACAGGTGGAAACTGAATACTCAAATGAACCATAGAGACATTAAAAAGAAGTTTTTCAGTGTCAGAGTAGTTAACAAATGGATTGCATTAGGCAGTGATGTGGTGAAGGCTGACTCCATACACAGTTTCAAATGTAGATATGATAGAGCCCAGTAGGCTCAGGAACCTGTACACCAGTTGATTGACGTTTGTTGTTGTTAAAGATTCGCTACTTGGAACAAGCAGTTCCAAGTAACACCTATGGTGAGCCCGTAGATTAGTTGATTGACGGTTGAGAGGCGGGACCAAAGAGCCAGAGCTCAACCCCCGCAAGTACAACTAGGTGAGAATGATGGTATGACCGCTGAGGTCATATTGTTAATGTACCTCTTATCATATTGTTTACCTGGTGCAGTATTTAAATTTATGCCTATCTATATTGAAATATCATTATATACACGTGTATTGTATTGTATAATATTATTATTATATTATATGTTATATTCATGATGTTATATGATATATTTTCAATGAGTGTTAAGTGTTAGTTTCCCCTTGCCTGAGTGTGTGTGTGTGTGTGTGTGTGTGTGTGTGTGTGTGTGTGTGTGTGTGTGTGTGTGTGTGTGTGTGTGTGTGTGTGTGTGTGTGTGTGTGAGTGTGTGTGAGTGTGTGAGTGTGTGTGTGTGAGTGTGTGTGTGTGTGTGGCGGTACAGCCAACCTGTGCGGTACTTGGTGGCTTATTGTCTCTGTTGTGTGTATATATATGTACCATGCTAATTGTGTGTGTGGATGAACATCTGTGCATGCTCCACAGTTGTCTAAGTTACTTAAGTGTATGTTATGTTTTGTGTTCGTTACTCCGAGAGGTGTTATATGGGTGTACCATGATGGTGCTGATGGTTGAGCAGCGGTGGGCAGTCACTCGTCAACCCGTCCTCTTAAAAATAACGTCACTTTTCGCTGGTATGTGCACTATGGCCAAATTTGGACGTAATTTGAAATGAAATCGACTCACAAAAGTGACGTACTGTTCCGTTTTCTGTTTGAGTCGTCCGGCCGACTCTGTAAGGTTAGAATAGATGACTTTCAATTAACGTTTTTCATAACGTTTTGAAACTTTATGAGAATTTCCTGCCCACCTAACCTATCAGAGGACCCTTAACTTACTGTTGTTGAAAAAAAAAAATCCCAAATTTATTTTCATGTTTTTTTTTTCATTTTCATATTACGTCCAAATTCGGCCATACGGACAAACGGCCAAAAGCGACGTTCTTTTTAAGAGGACAGGTTGCACTCGTAGCCCTTACTGGTCTCTGGGGTGTTGTAGGGGTCCCACGTGTTGTGTATGTGTGCTCTCTCTCTCGAGTCAATTGATAGTAGGGATACTTGTATATATCTATTGTTATCTTACCAGTGAGGTAACAAGGGGATTATTGTAGGGGATCAGAGTTAAATAAGTGTTATCACTACATTCACTAATTGTAATTCTTGTGGGGAAGTAATATATAATTTTGACCGCCATATGGGGACTCCGTCACGTTTTGACGCCTGTGTGGACTTAAACTCTGGCGAGGAGAGTCAGGACTTGGTCAAATTTCATGGTTTGTGAACTTTACTTTTGAGAGGTGATTCCTGACTCTTCCAGATTATTCAGTCATTGTGAACTCTAACGTGTGAAGACGAGTTATTGACTTTGCCATTTGTCAGTCATTGTGGACTTCAGTAGAGTTTCTTGACTCTTCTGAAGTCCAGTAGAAGAGAGTTGGGACTTGTCACAATACAGGTGTGGTTCGTCTCCACACCTGTCCTGACCCTCTGTCTCCACATCTGCCCTGCTCCCTCCCTCTCATATTTCCTTCATATTTCCACACACCTGTGTCAACACCTATCCCACACCTGTCCCTCTTCTATCCATATATATCAAGGATCAACATTCCATTTTCATTCCTCTAATAAAATGACTTCCCTGGCACATACACGGGAGAAGGTGGGAGAGACAGGGAGAGACAGGGAGAGACAGGGAAAGGAAGAGCTTTACTGTCCACTGAGAAGTCACCTGCTGGAAGCATAGGAATTAGTAGCACCGGGATAGACAGTGTTTGGACGGGGTGAGGTCGGGACAGAGCAGCTGAAGGCTCTCTCCCGTCTCTTTACTCATACTGTCAGATAGGAACATAGGTCAGAGCAGTGTTATTATTATGGAGATTTTGCATAAATGATTGCTATCACCATTACCACTACTACTACCACCATTACTACTAGTACTACCACTACTACTTCTACCACTACAACTACTAGTAGAGTTACTACCTCAATGGGCTGAAAAGACACTGTCTATATCTCTACAACACTATTCCGGCTTCCAGAGGACTGTCACCCCCTCTCTCACCCCTCCCTCTTATCCATCTCATCCCACTCATTCTCTTTATCCTCCCCTTCCATCTCCTACTTTCCTATCTTCTGTTTCCATCTCTTCACCCCTTCCTCATCCAATTTTCCCATCTCCTTCTCTACCCCTCCCCCTGTCCCCTCCCTCCAACATTCCCCCTCCCACCTACCTCCAATAATCCCCTCCCCTGCTTATAACATACCCATTCCACTAACTCCATTATTCCCCTTCCATTACTCTTCCCCCTCCCCCCCTACCTTCCCCTGCCTCCTTGATCTCTCCCACCTTCACCCCCTCCCACTTTCACCCCCCTCCCACCTTCACCCCCTCCCACCTTCATCCCCTCCCTCCTTCACCCCCTCCCACCTTCACCCCCTCCCACCTTCACCCCCTCCCACCTTCACCCCCTCCCACCTTCACCCCCTCCCACCTTCACCCCCTCCCACCTTCACCCCCTCCCACCTTCACCCCCTCCCACCTTCACTCCCTCCCACCTTCACCCCCTCCCACCTTCACCCACTCCCTCCTTCACCCCCTAACACCTTCACTCCCTCCCACCTTCACTCCCTCCCACCTTCACTCCCTCCTACCTTCACCCCTCCCACCTTCACCCACTCCCTCCTTCACCCCCTCCCACCTTCACTCCCTCCCACCTTCACTCCCTCCCACCTTCACCCCTCCCACCTTCACTCCCTCCCACCTTCACTCCCTCCCACCTTCACTCCCACCCACCTTCACTCCCTCCCACCTTCACTCCCTCCCACCTTCACTCCCTCCCACCTTCACTCCCTCCCACCTTCACTCCCTCCCACCTTCACTCCCTCCCACCTTCACCTCCTCCCACCTTCACCCCTTCCACCTTCACCCCCTCCCACCTTCACCCCCTCCCTCCTTCACCCTTTCCACCTTCACCCCTTGCACCTTCACCCCTTCCACCTTCACCTCCTCCCACCTTCACCCCTTCCACCTTCACCCCCTCCCACCTTCACCCCTTCCACCTTCACCCCCTCCCACCTTCACCCCCTCCCACCTTCACCCCTTCCACCTTCACCCCCTCCCACCTTCAACCCCTCTCACCTTCACCTCCTCCCACCTTCACCCCCTCCCACCTTCACCCCTCCCACCTTCACCCCCTCCCACCTTCACCCCCTCCCACCTTCACCCCCTTCCACCTTCACCTCCTCCCTCCTTCACCCCTTCCACCTTCACCCCCTCTCACCTTCACCCCCTCCCTCCTTCACCCCTCCCACCTTCACCCCCTTCCACCTTCACTCCCTCCCACCTTCACCCCCTCCCACCTTCACCCCTTCCACCTTCACCCCCTCCCACCTTCACCCCCTCCCACCTTCTCCCCTTCCACCTTCACCCCCTCCCACCTTCAACCCCTCTCACCTTCACCTCCTCCCACCTTCACCCCCTCCCACCTTCACCCCTCCCACCTTCACCCCCTCCCACCTTCACCCCCTCCCACCTTCACCCCCTTCCACCTTCACCTCCTCCCTCCTTCACCCCTTCCACCTTCACCCCCTCTCACCTTCACCCCCTCCCTCCTTCACCCCTCCCACCTTCACCCCCTTCCACCTTCACTCCCTCCCACCTTCACCCCCTCCCTCCTTCACCCCCTCCCTCCTTCACCCCTCCCACCTTCACCCCCTCCCACCTTCACCTCCTCCCACCTTCACCCCCTCCCATCCTTCACCCCCTCCCACCTTCACCCCCTCCCACCTTCACCCCCTTCCACCTTCACCCCCTCCCACCTTCACCCCTTCCACCTTCACCCCCTCCCACCTTCACCCCCTCCCACCTTCACCTCCTCCCACCTTCACCCCCTCCCATCCTTCACCCCCTCCCACCTTCACCCCCTCCCACCTTCACCCCCTCCCACCTTTTCCCCCTTCCACCTTCACCTCCTCCCTCCTTCACCCCTTCCACCTTCACCTCCTCCCACCTTCACCCCTTCCACCTTCACCCCCTCCCACCTTCACCCCTTCCACCTTCACCCCCTCTCACCTTCACCCCCTCCCACCTTCACCCCTTCCACCTTCACCCCCTCCCACCTTCAACCCCTCTCACCTTCACCTCCTCCCACCTTCACCCCCTCCCACCTTCACCCCTCCCACCTTCACCCCCACCCACCTTCACCCCCTCCCACCTTCACCCCCTTCCACCTTCACCTCCTCCCTCCTTCACCCCTTCCACCTTCACCCCCTCTCACCTTCACCCCCTCCCTCCTTCACCCCTCCCACCTTCACCCCCTCCCACCTTCACCTCCTCCCACCTTCACCCCCTCCCATCCTTCACCCCCTACCACCTTCACCCCCTCCCACCTTCACCCTCTCCCACCTTCACCCCCTCCCACCTTCAACCCCTTCCACCTTCACCCCCTCCCACCTTCACCCCCTCCCACCTTCACCCCCTCCCACCTTCAACCCCTCCCACCTTCACCCCCTCCCACCTTCACCCCCTCCCACCTTCACCCCCCTCCCACCTTCACCCCCCTCCCACCTTCACCCCCCTCCCACCTTCACCCTCTCCCACCTTCAACCCCTCCCTCCCCCCCCCTGCCCCATGACCCCCTGCACATGTCCTAATTAAACTCGGAGATTTGTCTCCTCAGCACCACTATGGGAAATTGCCCTTGGTAATTAGAACGTTTTTTTCTTCTTCTGCAAGAGGGGAAGGCATGGGGAGGGGGAATATGGGAGGGGGAAGAGGGGAGGGGGACGCTGGCTGCTCTTCACACCCCCTCCTGCGAAGGGAAGGGACGTGGGTCTCTTGTACTCACCCCACTCACCATACTCATGGTAATTATGGTTTAGGTTCATTCACCGTATTCTTTTGCGTCAAATTAATATTGTTCATTTTCATGAAATTGTTCATATCATGATCATCAAACAGTTCATACCGAGCTCACCACATTCTTCATACTCATTATATCCATAATATTCATATTCATCATATTCACGATGATATGAGCAAAACAGGATAGGTCCGAGCTCAGAGCCCTCTGGGACTCCGCTGGTGACATAACGCCAGTCTGAAGTCTCACCCCTCACAGTAACTCTATGCTTCCTGTTGCTTAGGTACTCTCTTGTCCACTGGAAAACCTTGCCTGTTACTCCTGCCTTTTTCTCCAACTTATGTACGAGCCTCTTATGGGGTACTGAGTCAAAGGCTTTCTGACAGTGCCGGAAAATGCAGTATGCCCATCCTTCTCGTTCTAGTTTAATCTTTGTCACCTGATCATTGAACTCTAATACACCAGTGAGGCAAGATTAACCCTCCCTGAACCCATGTTGTGTGTCACGAAGCTCCTTCTCTCCAGATGTGCTACTAGTTTTTTTTCTCACGATCTTCTCCATCACCTTGCATGGTATACAAGTTAGGGGACACTGGCCTGTAGGTCAGTGCCTCTTGCATCGTGCCCGTTTCGTATTGGGATTACATTACCTGTCTTCCTTATTTCTGGTAGGTCTCCCGTTTCCAGTGACTTATTATACACTATGGAGAGTGGCAAGTAAAATGCTTCTGCACACACTCTTTTAATATCCATGGTTGGCAAGATTCTGTCAGGTCTAGTTACCTTTCCTCACGTCCAAATTCAGCAGTTACATTATAACATCATCTCTGGTAATTTCAAAGTCTTCTAAAGTTTCCTGGTTTATTGCCACTTCTCTTAGTTCAGAGACATCTCCTTGTTCAAGTGTGAAGGCCTCCTGGAATATCTTGTTGAGTTTTTCGCACACTTCCTTGTCATTCTCTGTGTACCTGTCCTCACCAATTCTCAATTTCATCACCTGCCCTTTCACTGTTTTCCTCCTGGTGTGGCTGTGAAGCAGTTTTAATTCGGTCTTAGCTTTATTTCCTATGTCATTTTCCCCTCTCTGTGTCTCTTCTCACACTTGTTCTTATTTAATTAATACTATCTTTATTATCAATAGTTACTCTGTCCTCATTGTACCAGTCTAACCTGGAAGTCTTCTCAGTGCTTTCCTCAACCCTAATATCCAGCCTTAAGCCCAACACCACAGTACCTGTTGGAACAATACTGGTTGATGGTGAAAAATTACAGACCAACACTTGAGTGGGTAACTGGCCGGCTGAGCGAGTGGGAAGGAGTGCGTGACAGAACTGATGAGTTTGCCAAAACTTTTCCTCGTAGAGACAGCATTGACCGCCATCTTGGACTGTCTTTGAGCAGCCTGAGGGCAGCAATATTCCTGGAACATCAACAAAATTATCGTAGACTTGAAGCAAAGTGAAATCCACACCAGTTACTCTATCTATCATCATTCTATTATGCAGGAAGAACCGCACGCGAATGAGTGATCCATTAAGGTTAGCAGACTTGTAGATGTCACCACTGCTAGGCTTAGGCTCGGCTACAAGTACCTCCGGGAGTTTATAACATCTGCTGATGTAGATATGACTAAATGAAAACTCTGTTAGCAGAATTATTCGCATACTTTGCGTCATTATATAATGGAATGTGAAAAAATCACTAAGTTTAGAGATTGCGTTCCAATCCACCAATTGTGTTCAAGAAATGTGTGTAAATATTTCATTCATAATGATGTACTGCCAAGAATCTAAGCCAAGTGTTCCAAGTTTGGTGTCTGTAGGTGCAGCCTGCACGTGACTGTAGGTGCAGCCTGCACGTGACTGTAGGTGCAGCCTGCACGTGACTGTAGGTGCAGCCTGCACGTGACTGTAGGTGCAGCCTGCACGTGACTGTAGGTGCAGCCTGCACATGACTGTAGGTGCAGCCTGCACGTGACTGTAGGTGCAGCCTGCACGTGACTGTAGGTGCAGCCTGCACGTGACTGTAGGTGCAGCCTGCACGTGACTGTAGGGACAGCCTGCACGTGACTGTAGGTGCAGCCTGCACGTGACTGTAGGTGCAGCCTGCACGTGACTGTAGGTGCAGCCTGCACGTGACTGTAGGTGCAGCCTGCACGTGACTGTAGGTGCAGCCTGCACGTGACTGTAGGTGCAGCCTGCACGTGACTGTAGGGACAGCCTGCACGTGACTGTAGGTGCAGCCTGCACGTGACTGTAGGTGCAGCCTGCACAAGACTGTACGTGCAGCCTGCACAAGACTGTAGGTGCAGCCTGCACAAGACTGTAGGTGCAGCCTGCACATGAATGTAGGTGCAGCCTGCACATGACTGTAGGTGCAGCCTGCACATGACTGTAGGTGCAGCCTGCACATGACTGTAGGTGCAGCCTGCACATGACTGTAAAGCTGCCGCCCAGTTGGGTGGGTGTGGAGCAGGACTAGTAACTGTGTGATTCACCATAAATGTAAACTACCTCGTACAGTGACTGTTGTGAGCCTCTTGTTGAACCACTTGTGATATAAAAAGATCATTGATATATAACATTAACAATTGTGTAACTAGCTTCACAAAATTGTCACTTGCTTAGCTAAACGAACTCTGGGGTTGAGTTCCTGAACCTATTATATGGGTGCACAATAAATGAATGAATGAGTAGAACTACACAGTACAACAACACCAAGTCGTTTATACTTGCCTGTGTACCAGGAAAATTAAAACCTCAGAATTTAACTGGACCCCACGACAGTGATGACAGGATTGAGGAGGAGGAGGAGGAGAAGGATTAGTAAGAGGAGGGGGATTAAGAGGAGAAGGAGGAGGACGAAGAGGAGGAAGAATTAAGAACGAAAGAAGATGGACAAAAAAGTCAAGACATTTAAGATATAATTATTCCCAGGACCACATCCGGTACCTCACCTGACATGCACCTGATCCTGTAGGGGGTAGGAGGGACGGGGGGGGGGGGATCTTGGGAGGCGTGGGAGAGGTGTTTGTTGGGGGGGGGGGCTGACGAGCGTGGGAAGAGGACACTCCCCCCCCCCTCCCCCCCACACACTGGGGGGTGAGAGGGGTCGAAGTGTCGCCACCTCCTCCCCCCCCCCCAGCTGTGTATTATAGTTCACCACCTGAAGGGGAGGTGGCCACCCCCCTTGGCGCTCCTGTCGTCAAGTAGGGGAAGGGCAGGAGAGGTGGGAAGGGGGGAGGAGGAGGAGAGAGGGGAGAGACAGGAGGGAAGGAGGGAGGAAGGGAGAAAGAAGATCAGAAGATGACTACCCCATAAATGGAAAGGAAAGGAATTATCAAGGGAAAGGCACCAAGCCATTACGACTATATAGTACTTGGAAGGGGTCAGGATAATTATTTGGGATGGGACAGAGGTAAGGAATGGTGCCCAACCACTTGGACGGTCGGGGATTGAACGCCGACCACACACAAACAGGATAGTATCGGCAGCATACGAGATGTTTACAAATATAAAAACATCGTTTAGAAACCTATAAATCAGGACTCCTTGAGGGCAGTCAACACAACATCTGTCAGACCAATACTGGAATATGCAGCACCGGTGGGGTAGCCATATCCATCAAGTGAAGAAGTTTGCAACTTGACTAGTTGCAGAGGAAAGAGAGTTAAGTTATGAGGATAGGCTGACGGAACTGGACCTCACAACCTTCGATGAGAGAAGAAATAGAAATATGATCACAACATACAAGATACTTAGGATAAGATAGACAGGGTAGACAAGGACAGCCTCTTTAAGTTGAGAGAGAGTAGGATAAGCGAACCCTAGTCTTAGTTTAAGAGAGAGAGAGAGAGAGAGAGAGAGAGAGAGAGAGAGAGAGAGAGAGAGAGAGAGAGAGAGAGAGAGAGAGATTGAGTGATTTTAAAATTACACCCGAAGCATCTACAATATTTTCACACACACACACACACACACACACACACACACACACACACACACACACACACACATACACACACACACACACAACTGTTGAGTACCCAAATGAGCCACAGGGACGTTAGAAAGAACGTTTTCAGTGTCAGAGTAGTTAGTAAATGGAATGCATTAGGCAGTGATGTGGTGGAGGCTGACTCCATACACAGTTTCAAATGTAGATATGATAGAGCCCAGTAGGCTCAGGAACCTGTACACCAGTTGATTGACGGTTGAGAGGCGGGACCAAAGAGCCAAAGCTCAACCCTCGCAAGCACAAATAGGTGAGTACACACACACACACACACACCTGCCTCAGGTAGTTTAAGGCTAAGACAAATTCAAACAATTGCAGTAGCAATGAAATGCATCAAAAATAAAGGAGAACGAGATCATGGGAAAAGAAGGGAAGGGATGGGAAGGGGAAGGGATGGGAAGGGGAAGGGACGGAATGTGTGAAGAAACAGATGAGAGTCTGGATGAGAGAGCAGATGAACACCACACCATAAACAGGAAAACGGGGGACAGACAACAGAATAAAGAGCATAAATCTTAAACTAACAGTGCCACTAGACCATTTAGCCCAATACGGCCCATTTTATGTGACTTTACCGATCACGCGAATTAAATTTAGTAGTATATTAGTATTAAATTAAATAATTAAAAATAAATAAATAAAATACAATCAATAAAACATAAAATAATTAAATTACATATTTTAATGGACTTATAAGTCACCCTTTATCTATATATATATATATTGTGATGGAAAAAAGAAGTGTAGGTGTTCGGCAGTCCTCCCAATGGCTGGTGTCAATGCCTATCACATTTAAAAAAAAAAGATGACTGCGTAGCTGTTGTGTCCTGTGGCAAAGTAAGGCAAAGTGCTGGCTGAGAACATCTACTAATAGACAGAGCGTATATCAGATGGTTGTGTCAGCTTTGAGAGCACAGGATATTCTGAATTCAATGGCTGGTACAGGCTCCGTCATCGGCTATGTAGATGGCGCTGAAGTGCAGGGGTGCAGAGGTGCAGATGTCGATTCACTAATCAGAAACAGGCTAGCTGGATGGAAGTGGTGGTTTGGTGATCGACGAGGGGGGGGGGGTGGAGAGCGAGTGTCGGATACGTATGCGCCTGGCAAAACGTGTTTTACTCAATATGTACTACACTTGCTTGTAGTAGCTAGATGTTGTAGATGAACTGAAGTAACATGATGATAGGAAAGAGCAGGCCAAATCTCTCTTGAAGGAGATTATCCTAACAATATATATATATTATATATATATATATATATATATATATATATATATATATAAATACATACATATATATATATATATATATATATATATATATATATATATATATATATATATATATATATGTTACTGACCCGAGCCCAGCGTCGTAGCACGGAGCTGTGACATCCACGCCATCTGTGAGTCTGCTCCCGAAACCCCCTCCAAATGGACTACGCCATCTAGTGAGGACGAGATATACCGGCCACAGGGGCTGGTTTCCCATCTTAATCAGCTCGGAACATAGCCGCTGCTGACCTCTGGTGAGGTGACGCTTAGACAGCAACGCCATCTATGGAGTGGATAGGTGGGCGTTTGTGTCTAAGCCTGTGAGTGAGGTGCCCTAGAGTGTAACCAGTACTGATGACGTGTCTGATTACAGAGTCGACCTGGGACTGCTGGATTGGACGATGGGCAGTCTACCCAAGGCAGCCGTAGTATCTCCACGCATTTGCTGCAGAAGCTGTGAGTCACCCCCCGGATGAACACTGTTGTGTTAGCCTGCCTGTGAGGTGGCAGAACCAGGGATTGTCGTACCCAGGGCTGACTGGTGGAGAAGACTAGCCACTGGGGTGTTTTGGTGAGGAGAGTGATCTGTGGAAATCACACGAGGCTCCTGCCTGGGGCTCGCAACCCTAGTATCGGTCGTGGAGTGGCCTAGCTACGCATCGTAGCTGATTGGAACCTGCCAGCTACAGGCTGGATTTGTGGTTGAAGGCCTCCACGACGGTGCACCCAGTGGGACTGTGACTTGGCTGGCCTGTGGCCGGGGTAGACTCGTCTAGAGAATCTGAAGATTCATCGTGAGGCCACGAGAAGAGGACCAGGGCTACTCATCGTGAGCACCGTGGAGCATCCCGTGTCTTCGGAGGAAGACGAGTTATTGTAAATAAGAAGTGTAGTAATAGCAACCCTCTGTGTGACTGTGATATATTTATTTATGGTGGTGGTAGCAATATATATTTAATTTTGTGTATTTGTATCCCTTCCCCTTTGATTTACTTGCGTTACGGAACACACCCCTTGAAAGCCACTACTAACTTGGGGCCGCATACCCAATCTCTAATAACATCAGAGAAAGAACCCAGTTGCGACCCAATAGGGCCGTAACAATATATATATATATATATATATATATATATATATATATATATATATATATATATATATATGTCGTACCTAGTAGCCAGAATGCACTTCTCAGCCTACTATGCAAGGCCAAATTTGCCTAATAAGCCAAGTTCTCCTGAATTATTATATTTTCTCTAATTTTTTTCTTATGAAATGATAAAGCTACCCATTTCATTATGTATAAGGTCAATTTTTTTTATTGGAGTTAAAATTAACGTAGATATATGACCGAACCTAACCAACCCTACCTAACCTAACCTAACCTATCTTTATAGGTTAGGTTAGGTTAGGTTAGGTACCCGAAAAAGTTAGGTTAGGTTAGGTAGTCGAAAAACAATTCATGAAAACTTGGCTTATTAGGCAAATCGGGCCTTGCATTGTAGGCTGAGAAGGGCGTTCTGGCTACTAGGTACGACATATATATATATATATATTATATATATATATATATATATATATATATATATATATATATATATATATATATATATATATATATATATATATATACTATAATACAAACAGATAGCATGATTAAGACCCAATTAAGGCACAGAAAATAAAATACAATAGTGAGTGCAGCATCGAAGGTATTGACGTCACGAGGCGTTATTAAACACAGGGTAGTCAGGAAGCAATCACTGGTCAACCCATCATCAACCTGTCCTCAGGCCAGGCTCGTTAAACCTGCGGCCACGTCCCCCCTCCTGCCCATTGGCGCATTCGCCAATTTAGGTTCTGTTGGCGATTATTTGTATTTGTAGTACGTGGGTGAAGCATTTACAGCGTTGTCGTTCGAACATAAATCGTCAGTGAAGCACTTGTTCCGGAAGTGTTCGAACGAAATCAGTTGAGTCGTGTGTAAACCGTTTTCATTCATAAACAGCTGGGGGTTTGGCGGGTGCATGGAATCACTTTTGGGTCGTTGTTTGGAGGACGGGCTGTTTCAATAAAGGTCATCAACGAAGCACTTGTTCGAGATCTGTTCAAACGTCACCAGTTGTGAGTCGTGTGTAAACCGTTCCTCATTCACTAACAGGAGGTTTGACGGCAAGATTAACGAGAATTTGGCTTTTGTTGCAGCCCGTCCTCACACACAAAGATCCAAACTTCTTTGCTTGGATCTTTAGTAATTTCCAGCCACCAAACAAACCTGTTTATGAATGAAAAGCGTTTTACACGCGACTCACAACTGCTGACGTCCGAACACTTCGGGAACAAGTGCTTCGCTTACACCCGCTGTTCGAACCACAATTCTATAAATGCTTCACCCACGAACATCAGTAACAAACAATCGTCAACAGAACACAAACACCTAACTTAACCAACGCTTAACTATACATAGAATTTTTATGTATACGAATAATAACTTAAATATGAGAACAAACTTATTTTTAATATACAGTATGTTAAAGTTACTGAATGCGTCTGAGGAGGACGGCCGCTGCTTTAACCAGCCTAGTGTGAGGACGGGTTGTCTGAGGAGGACGGCCGCCGCTTTAACCAGCCTAGTGTGAGGACGGGTTGTCTGGGGAGGACGGCCGCTGCTTTAACCAGCCTAGTGTGAGGACGGGTTGTCTGGGGAGGACGGCCGCCGCTTTAACCAGCCTAGTGTGAAGACGGGTTGTCTGGGGAGGACGGCCGCCGCTTTAACCAGCCTAGTGTGAAGACGGGTTGTCTGGGGAGGACGGCCGCCGCTTTAACCAGCCTAGTGTGAGGACGGGTTGTCTGGGGAGGACGGCCGCTGCTTTAACCAGCCTAGTGTGAGGACGGGTTGTCTGGGGAGGACGGCCACTGCTTTAACCAGCCTAGTGTGAGGACGGGTTGTCTGGGGAGGACGGCCGCCGCTTTAACCAGCCTAGTGTGAGGACGGGTTGTCTGGGGAGGACGGCCGCTGCTTTAACCAGCCTAGTGTGAGGACGGGTTGTCTGGGGAGGACGGCCGCCGCTTTAACCAGCCTAGTGTGAGGACGGGTTGTCTGGGGAGGACGGCCGCTGCTTTAACCAGCCTAGTGTGAGGACGGGTTGCCTGGGGAGGACGGCCGCCGCTTTAACCAGCCTAGTGTGAGGACGGGTTGCAGAGAAAGAGACTTGACACCAACTCTCACATCTGAACATATACGACTTGATAATGGCCAAGGAGGGACCGACACTTGTCAGTGATATTTCATTATGTGTGGGTTGATGTCTTAGATACTTCCACATGTGTGGGTTGATGTCTTAGATACTTCCACATGTGTGGGTTGATGTCTTAGATACTTCCACATGTGTGGGTTGATGTCTTAGATACTTCCATATGTGTGGGTTGATGTCTTAGATACTTCCACATGTGTGGGTTGATGTCTTAGATACTTCCACGTGTGTGGGTTGATGTCTTAGATACTTCCATATGTGTGGGTTGATGTCTTAGATACTTCCATATGTGTGGGCTGATGTCTTAGATACTTCCACATGTGTGGGTTGATGTCTTAGATACTTCCACATGTGTGGGTTGATGTCTTAGATACTTCCATATGTGTGGGTTGATGTCTTAGATACTTCCACATGTGTGGGTTGATGTCTTAGATACTTCCACATGTGTGGGTTGATGTCTTAGATACTTCCACATGTGTGGGTTGATGTCTTAGATACTTCCACATGTGTGGGTTGATGTCTTAGATATTTCCTCATGTGTGGGTTGATGTCTTAGATATCAACCTCATTGTTGTGACTTACAGTCTGCATCAGGCACACATGGTGCAAGAGACACCAACAGACAACAGGGCACACATGGTGCAAGAGACACCAACAGACAACAGGGCACACATGGTGCAAGAGACACCAACAGACAACAGGGCACACATGGTGCAAGAGACACCAACAGACAACAGGGCACACATGGTGCAAGAGACACCAACAGACAACAGGGCACACATGGTGCAAGAGACACCAACAGACAACAGGGCACACATGGTGCAAGAGACACCAACAGATAACAGGCACACATGGTGCAAGAGACACCAACAGATAACAGGGCACACATGGTGCAAGAGACACCAACAGATAACAGGGCACACATGGTGCAAGAGACACCAACAGATAACAGGGCACACATGGTGCAAGGGACACCAACAGATAACAGGCACACATGGTGCAAGAGACACCAACAGATAACAGGCACACATGGTGCAAGAGACACCAACAGATAACAGGCACACATGGTGCAAGAGACACCAACAGATAACAGGCACACATGGTGCAAGAGACACCAACAGATAACAGGGCACACATGGTGCAAGAGACACCAACAGATAACAGGCACACATGGTGCAAGAGGTCAAAACAAGAACACTGGGGTTGCAGTTCTCCAGTGCCAACGCAATATACGTTATATATATATATATATATATATATATATATATATATATATATATATATATATATATATATATATATATATATATACACACACACACGTTACAAGACACCTGCAATTATAACAACATTCTGATTGAGAAAGACTTGTGTTTGAGAAACAAACGACCAAGGGACAGTGAATGGTTGGCTAGAGACATGAGAGAAGGTTACCCACACATAGGAAAACACTGACCTCTGAAGACCAATAACCATCCCGCCCACGAGAGAGCAATCAATCAGTAGTTAACAAAGGATGTAATGACCAGACAACGCAAATATACACCTAGAGGTGTATTCCCCTTCTCGTTGCATTTAACTTTGATCCTTGTCTATTTTCAGGGCAAAGGTACACTTACTGGTTGGATCATAAGCTATTGTAATGACCACAATAACCTTCCCACTGTTGCTAAGCCTTAAAACCCATCACAAGGACTAGACAACACTGCTCGAGCCTTCAGTATCTGTAATAATTCACTGACTAGAGGAGAGCTGCCCAACGGTTGGAAGACGGCAAACGTGGCACCAATATACAAGTGAGGACACGAGATGCACTTTATTATAGACAGTTGTCACTCTCAAATATATATCCTGTTACACTCTTCAACGCATAATCAGGAAAAAGACCAGCAGAACGTCAGGACATAATTATATTCGTAAACAAATAACAACATTACTCAAGGGAAGGCAGAGAATAATAAGGAGACTGTACATTTTTAGACTGTCAAAAGAGACTTTGGAGTATCACATAAAAGACTGCCACAGAAACTTGCTAAACAGACGTGAGTATACGGAAGATCACTGAAATGTGTGAGAGGAGTACCTAACCGATAGGAAGCAGAGCCACAGAGAGAGGGAAGGGAATGATCAGGGGGAAAGCACCAAGTCATTACGACTATATAGCACTGGGAAGGGGTCAGGATAAGGATTTGGGATGGGACAGAGGGGGAAGGAATGGTGCCCAACCACTTGGACGGTCGGGAATTGAACCCCGACCTGCATGAAGCGAGACCGTGGCTACCGTCCAGCCCAAGTGGTTGGGCAGCCACAGAGAGAGAGGCCCGAAGTCTGACTCACGAAGGGTAACAAGCGGAGTCGCCCAAGGATCTCTGCGAGAACCAAAACTGGTTATCATCAATGTTACTGACTAACCCACAGCTGTATAGTCACGGGAGTATAGTCATCAATGGTAGCTTTGTTATTCAAAATTAATAAGAAGAGTTGGGCCAGGAGAAAGAAACAGAATACATCAAGAAACCAGACATGCTATAGAGTTGGTCTAAGAAGACATTACACGAGTTCAATACCAATAAGTGTAATGTAAGGAGACACATAATTGTGATCAGGTCAGTTGGATGATACATAGTGAAGGGAAAACACCTCATTGAAGTATTAAGAACAATAAGAACAATAATTAAGAACAAGAACAATACCAAGTATATAACTAAGACACTCAAGAGGCACAACACGACAGAGAATGACAGTCATATCCTTGAAATTAGTAAAGGTCAAAAAAGACCTCATGCAGGGAAGCATTCACACCAGTGTACAACCTCCCTACAACCTAGGGAGCCGGTCGGCCGAGTGGACAGCACGCTGGACTTGTGATCCTGTGGCCCTGGGTTCGATTCCAGGCGCCGGCGAGAAACATTGGGCAGAGTTTCTTTCACCCTATGCCCCTGTTACCTAGCAGTAAAATAGGTACCTGGGTGTTAGCCAGCTGTCACGGGCTGCTTCCTGGGGGTGGAGGCCTGGTCGAGGACCGGGCCGCGGGGACACTAAATAGCCCCGAAATCATCTCAAGATACATGAGACCAGTACTTTAGAATGCAACCCCCCCCCCCATCGTGGAGCCCCCAACTTCATAAAACCATCACGAAAAGATACATAGGCTTCCAACAAGACCAAGTATCAGAAGACCATAAGATGGGTCGGGGAGAACGACCGGACTCGACGCTAGGAAAGATAAGGAAACTTTATACATTTACAAACAATGATCTCAAGAAGGCGTCAAGCCCGTACAGCTGAACTTTCTCTTCATCTGCCACAACGAATAAAATACAAAGCCCGAACCTAACCAGAAACGTGCGAACCCCAGCAACCTACCTAACCTAACCTAACATAACTTAATCTAACCTAACCGAATGTAACCTAGCTAGTTGGAAGACACCGAACCGAACCTAACCTAACCTAACCTAACCTAACCTAACCTAACCTAACCTAATCTAACCTAATCTAATCTAACCTAATCTAACCTAGCCTGCCGTTGCATAAAAAAAAAGTGGATGCTTTCGAGCCACTAAATTTCATAGTACTTTGTAATTTGTACATTGGGAACCATAAAGTACAGAATGAGACATACAGGATGAGACATACAGAATGAGACATACAGAATGAGACAATTTGAGAATTATATCACCGCCTCTGTCACAAGACAATACGGAGTTCTAAGATGCCACTGGACGTAAGGCCATCCACTCCACGGGGACTTTACCCACCGTGGATGACACATACACAGTACTCAGGGAAACTCATGGGGGTGGACAAATTAATCCTTATAATGAAAACCAAGAGAAATGGGACCATACAGCAGGTGGTAACTATACATTCATACACCGCTGTGAGAAAGAACCAAAGTTGTATAAGTTTACCGGACAACCAGAATGCCCTTGACCTGGAGTTTACAGGAGTCTAATGAGGAGTTTACAGGAGTCTAATTCAACTCCAATTTTGAAAAGATATAATGATTGAAAACATTTGGGATGGGTGTAAACTCAATGAACGAGCAGCGGTTGGATATGCGGGGGTCCAAGAACTGAAACTCAATCCTTCAGGCACATATAGGTGAGTAAACACGCAATATATATATATATACACACACACATACATATTCATGTAACTTACAGCATGAAATAAATAGATATGTAGAACCCGTTCCAGCCAGACAATGGTCAATAAATACAGTTATAAAGCCTTACACCTCCACTGGATCCCTCTCTCTCTCCCATCCCTCTCTCTTCCTCTCTATTTCTCTCTCTTCCTCTCTCTTCCTTCCATCTCTCTTCTTCTCTCTCTACCTTCCCTCTCTCTTTCTCTCTATTCCTCTCTCTTCCTTCCATCTCTCTTCCTCTCTCTCTCTTCCTTCTCTCTCTCTTCCTTTCCTCTCTCTTCCTTTCCTCTCTCTTCCTTTCTTTCCTTTTTCTCTATCTTCCGCTTCCCTTTCGTCTTCCTCCCTTACATTTCTCTTCCCTCTCCTGTCTCTCCCTCTTCTCTCTCTCTCCCTTTCCGCCCCAAAACCTTATCCTGATCCCTTCCAAGTTCTATATAGTCGCTGTGGCTTGGCACTTTCTCCTGATAGTTCCCCTTTCCTTTCCTCTATCTGTCCTCTCCTCTCTCTCTTCCTTTCCTCTCTTCCCCTTCCCTCTCACTTCCCCCCCCCCCTCTCTCTCTCTCTCTCTCTCTCTCTCTCTCTCTCTCTCTCTCTCTCTCTCTCTCTCTCTCTCTCTCTCCCTTCCTTTCTCCCTCCCCCTCTCTCTCTCAATCCCTCTTCTTCTCTCTCTGAAAACCACCACAATCTTCTCCCTCTCTTTCCTCCCTCTATCCCCTCTCCTCCCATCTTCCCTCTCCCTCTCTTATTTTTAGTTTGCTTCCCCATCATAAGTACCCTTTGTTCGTCTCCTCCTCCGCGCCTCACCTGTTCCTTCCTTTTCTGCGTCTTCCCCTCCTACTCACCACTCTTTCATTCCTTCTTCTTGCTTCTCTTCACTCAATATTTCTATCTCTATCTCTCGCTCTCATTTGCTCTCTCTCTCTCTCTCTCTCTCTCTCTCTCTCTCTCTCTCTCTCTCTCTCTCTCTCTCTCTCTCTCTCTCTCTCTCTTGCTCTCTCTCTCTTGCTCTCTCTCTCTTGCTCTCTCTCTCTTGCTCTCTCTCTCTTGCTCTCTCTCTCTTGCTCTCTCTCTCTTGCTCTCTCTCTCTCTCTCTCTCTCTCTCTCTCTCTCTCTCTCTCTCTCTCTCTCTCTCTCTCTAACCTACCTACCCGTTCCCCTCCATCCCTCCCTTAGTCACAGGGTTCGCTGGAACAGAAACTATATAGCACTGTTCCTGTTGCCAGGTTTCCGCACTTTCCCTCTTTTTCCACTCGTAGGAAAAGGTAATTATGAGAAGAGAGCACTGTTGTTGTTGTTGTCGTTTTAGATTTAGTTACTCAGAACGAAGTGTCCATGTAGCACGGGCTACGGTGAGCCCGTAAGAGAGAGCACTAAGCCACCATGACTATACAGAGCCCGTCCTCCTGTTTAGTCCGTGGGTATATAGTCACGATGAGGACTAACGTACGTATACTGACGTAATGGACAACTAGAAAGTTGAATTTGGGACTATTGAATTGGGACAAACCGGAAGAGGGTTTTGTATTTATGTTGCTAATTTAATTTAACCTAACCTAACCTAACCTAACCTAACCTAACCTAACCTAACCTAACCTAACCATCCTGGGCCTGTTACACGCCATTTAACACTTAATGTAGTACATATATGTGCTATACTAGGTAGGCCTAGGAATATTTAAGTTTGGTATTTTAGCATTATTTTCTGTACTCTATAAAGTGAATAGTACCAAATTCTACTATATAATATTCCATTACGTCAATATATGTGCGATGGTCCACATAGATACCAAAAGTACTATCTAAACAGTAGGATGGGTTACTATATAGCATTTGGAAGGGAGATGAGGAGACGCAGGTGCCACAGGAAGCTGCAGTGGAAAAGGCCCAGTTTTGTGCACCTACTCCCAAAGCGATATGAAAAGGCTGGAGAGCATGCAAAATGAAGCCCTGACTATCATTCTTGTAGTCCCAAGAGCTGCCAAAACATCTTATCTACGAGAGGAGTTGTCTCTCCCCAGTGTTAATAGATGAATCAGGGAACTGAATGCTGAGCTTGCAATAAAGATGGCCAGAGACACCCCCCCCCCATTACAATGATATTGGCAAGAAAAAACAGAGTTCTGTTGTAACGTTTCGGAAATTGAAGGAAGAAAGGAAGAATGAGTGAGGGAGGTAGAGAGGTGGATGGGAGGTGTGAGGAGTATAGTCAGGGAAAAAGGAAAGTTTAGAATGAGAAGGAGAGAATGAGATCAAGGAAGAAAGTAGAAGAGTAGAAAGTAAGAGTAGAAGTATAGTAGAAAGATAGAAATTAGAAGAGTGGAAAGTAGAAGGTTGCCGCCACCATCCACTCAAGTTAGTTATAAGACAAGGAATAGAACTTGTCTGCGCAACAATATTATCTAATGTTATCATATACCCACTGTACGAAAATAACTCAGATAACCAAGAATCTTTAAGTCACAATCTTAAGCCAGTAAACTTCAGAGGGCTCTCTCCACTCCAGCTTTCAAAATCCAAAATCTAGGGATCACAGTTAAAGACAATTTACAAAAATTAGTTAATCAATTATATATATACTGTTATGGGAATCATAATACACCCATTTCACTTCATGTTCAGTATGACAACAACAATATTCAAATCTGAGTCACCACATAAGAAATTGAGAGCACTACGGCTGACTGCCCCTGAAACTCTGAAACTCACACAACACCTGTGTTGGAAAACACAATATACGTCACCTTACAAGTTCACTCACCAAAGTCTCTGAGACGAAGTTTGATAGAGAAGGGGGGGGGGGGGAAAGGGAGGGACGCAACCTGTCCTCTTAAAAATAAACGTCGCTTTTGGCCGTTTGTCCGTATGGCGGAATTTTGGACGTAATTTGAAAATGAAAAAAACATGAAAATAAATTTGGGATTTTTTTTTCAACAACAGTAAGTTAAGGGTCCTCTGATAGGTTAGGTGGGCAGGAAATTCTCATAAAGTTTCAAAACGTTATGAAAAACGTTAATTGAAAGTCATCTATTCTAACCTTACAGAGTCGGCCGGACGACTCAAACAGAAAACGGAACAGTACGTCACTTTTGTGAGTCGATTTCATTTCAAATTACGTCCAAATTTGGCCATAGTGCACATACGAGCGAAAAGTGACGTTATTTTTAAGAGGACGGGTTGGGCTGAGAGACAGAGTCCCCAGCCGGCCAGAGACAAGCCTAGACTGGCTGCGGGAATCTCTCGACAAGTGATCTATCTACTGCTGTCCTGCTCAATGTCGCAATGCACAGTTCCATGGATATTTATGGAGGAACCGGGAGCTAAGCCCCGCCTCCCAAGGAGGTAGCCTCTGGCTAGTTACCTACCACAGCTAAACAGCGGCATGTGTGATGGACACAACCCAGCCTACCGGCTGCAATTATCAGCTTAGCAGCAGCATGGTCACTTCACACGACGTGACCCGAAGGCAACCCTGTTACAATTAACACCTGACAGGCGTGACTCTTAGAATAATTATAGTGCGACTGTCTGGCGCCTCCAATATCATGTGTGACGGGCTCTCATTGTATGTAAAATAATGTACAGAAAATACATTTATGGTGTTACACTGTGCTACTCACAGTAGGAAACAGGAAAAACAAAAAATGGCAACACCGGTCAGTCTGCTACTGGAAGAACTTCACCAGCTTGAGCAAGCCCGTGAGCTCCTGCCTGTAGAGAGGTTTCCTCCCTGGGAGGATGACCAATGTAGGATAATCATCAACGAGATGACAATGAAAAAGTCCAACATGATACCACAAGAAATGAGGCATAAGTATATTGAGGAAATTTATAAGGAAGCCGGAAATGAATAAGATCAAATGTACACTGATGGGTTATCAAATCCCACCAATGGCAGGGCTGGTGCAGCATGCACTGTAATTAGGAATAATGCTTTTCAAACCGCAAGTGAAGAAAAAACACTCATTGAAACTATGCCTCTTCAAAGCAAGCAGAGCTAACTGCCATTGTTATGGCGTTAATAGTTCTTGAAAGAAACACTAACGCTACAGTGATCCGCACTGATTCAAAAGCAGCGCTACAAAGCCTAAGTAAAAATCGAGCAGAAAACCTTGCAATAGTCGCTGAAGTCAAGAGAGCTGTGAAGGTACTAACCAATCAGTGAAGAATCGTCAAATTCCTGTGGATTCCCTCCCATGTTGGAATATGTGAGAATGAACGAGCAGATGTGCTGGCTGCTGAAGGCGCTGAAAGAGACCATATTGAACACTTCATACCCAAGACTGCTACAAATTAAATGTATCATCAGGTAACATCACCGTGACAAGGTAACTGAGGAAAGGAGGATAGAAGCACACATCAGTGAATCTGTACGATGGTACAACATGGTTGCAGCTGGCAACCTCAATCATTATGGACGAAGAGGAGGTGGCCGCGGGAGAGAATCAGTAATTGCAAGAATCCGTCTTGGATACAAATATCCGTGGAGATTCGGAATGGAAACAACAGTTGAGCAGCGGAGTTGCAGAATCTGTGATGAGAGTGACGGACACCGCCTTGACCACTATTTGAGAGAATGTGAACATCTGAGAGAGATTAGAAATATGTGTAGAATAATAAACTCCACATTGTTTGAGTTAGGAAAACACTATTTGTCAAATATCGATAATATTATTAAAATATTCACCCATTTTGCACCCGCAAGATAACGTAAGATTTTAAGGGTTGACAACTGTTAAGCTTCTTGTTTGATAAGCAGTTCACTTGAGACAGTTAAGTAAGTCCCAGCTGTGTCTGGGTACAAGTAACAGGATGAACAACCCAGCGGGTTTTCTTCCTATTGGGGAGTGTTGTACATGCTGCTATGGCGGTGTGTCCACTCACAAGATGAGTGGCGCTGCCCAATACTGTCACTATGGCGGTGTGTCCACTCACAGGATGAGTGGCGCTGCCCAATACTGTCACTATGGCGGTGTGTCCACTCACAGGATGAGTGGCGCTGCCCAATACTGTCACTATGGCGGTGTGTCCACTCACAGGATGAGTGGCGCTGCCCAATACTGTCACTATGGCGGTGTGTCCACTCACAGGATGAGTGGCGCTGCCCAATACTGTCACTATGGCGGTGTGTCCACTCACAGGATGAGTGGCGCTGCCCAATACTGTCACTATGGCGGTGTGTCCACTCACAAGATGAGTGATGCTGCCCAATTAACTCGCTCCTCGGGTCAACACAAAACCAAAAATCCGAACCATCGGAGATCAATGAACAGCCTAAAAAAACTGTATAGGGAATAATAGAAGCATTATATACAACGTATGTGAGACTCGCTTAGTTTCATTAGGGTGCCTTCATGTCGTACATCCCTTCATTCTCGTAGCACTCTTGTGATGAATCATTTTTCATTTTTTTCGACTTTCTTTGCAGGCCATCCTGGGAGGGAGTCCATGCTGGTGCCGCGTACTATACTGCCGGTCTCATTACGAACTCCTGAAGGCTGTTCTTATATTGCCTGCTTTGAATAAGCCATTGGTGTTATCAGATTAGTATGTGTTTCTAGTGATAAGTTTGAGGTGTTTCAATTCCCATCATTCTATTAAATGTAGTATGGTAGTTTTCCCTAAGATTAGTTCTCCGTTCTCCTCTCCCCTGTACCCATTATCTCCCCTGTACCCATTATATCTCCTGTACCCATCCTCTCCCCTGTACCCATCCTCTCCCCTGTACCCATTATCTCCCCTGTACCCATTATATCTCCTGTACCCATCCTCTCCCCTGTACCCATCCTCTCTCCTGTACCCATTATCTCCCCTGTACCCATTATATCTCCTGTACCCATCCTCTCCCCTGTACCCATTATCTCCCCTGTACCCATTATATCTCCTGTACCCATCCTCTCCCCTGTACCCATCCTCTCTCCTATACCCATTATATCTCCTGTACCCATCCTCTCCCCTGGACCCATGCTCTACTATCTCCGCATAATTCAGGACCAGTATGGGTCCTGGACTGACTCATGCAGAACCCCTATTTGTTATTTACCCCCATAACATGTTCTCCAGTTTGTTACGTGTCATGTATCGTTGTTCCCAGTATGTATGATGGGTATATATCATGGGGAGGGGGGTAGGAGGGGGAGGGGGGGGGGGGTAGAACACCCTGAAAGTCTAATGGGGTTTGAGAGAGGTGCTTGAGTGAACATAATTGGACTTGATGGCGTGAGCTGAGTGCAGGATATGATGCCGCCTGATGAATTTATGAGAGAGGTGAGTAAGCCTGTGATGAATACAAAGTGAGGAGAAGGAAACGAATGCAGTGGTTAATGAGAACGTGGCAGGAGGCATGGGGTGGTGGGGATGTGGCAGGAGGCATGGGGTGGTGGTGATGTGGCAGGAGGCATGAGGTGGTGGTGATGTGGCAAGAGGTGTGGTGGTGATGTGGCAGGAGGCATGGGGTGGTGGTGATGTGGCAGGAGGCATGGGGCTAGTGGGGATGTGACAGGAGGCATGGGGCTAGTGGGGATGTGGCAGGAGGCATGGGGTGGTGGTGATGTGGCAGGAGGCATGAGGTGGTGATGTGGCAAGAGGTGTGGTGGTGATGTGGCAGGAGGCATGAGGGTAGTGGTGATGTGGCAGGAGGCATGGGGTGGTGGGGATGTGGCAGGAGGCATAGGGAGGTGGTGATGTGGTAGGAGGCATGGGGTAGTGGTGATGTGGCAGGACGCATGAGGGTAGTGATGTGGCAGGAGGCATGGGGTAGTGGGGATGTGGCAGGAGGCATGGGGTAGTGGTGATGTGACAGGAGGCATGAGGGTAGTGGTGATGTGGCAGGAGGCATGGGGTAGTGGTGATGTGGCAGGAGGCATGGGGTGGTGGTGATGTGGTAGGAGGCATGGAGTGGTGATGTGGCAGTAGGCATGGGGTGGTGGTGATGTGGTAGAAGGCATGGGGTAGTGGTGATGTGGTAGGAGGCATGGAGTGGTGATGTGGCAGGAGGCATGAGGGTAGTGGTGATGTGGCAGGAGGCATGGGGTGGTGGTGATGTGGTAGGAGGCATGGGTATTGGTGATGTGGTAGGAGGCATGGGGTGGTGGTGATGTGGTAGGAGGCATGGAGTGGTGATGTGGCAGGAGGCATGAGGGTAGTGGTGATGTGGCAGGAGGCATGAGGGTAGTGGTGATGTGGCAGGAGGCATGGGGTGGTGGTGATGTGGCAGGAGGCATGAGGGTAGTGGTGATGTGGCAGGAGGCATGAGGGTAGTGGTGATGTGGCAGGAGGCATGGGGTGGTGGTGATGTGGCAGGAGGCATGAGGGTAGTGGTGATGTGGCAGGAGGCATGGGGTAGTGGTGATGTGGCAGGATGCATGGGGTGGTGGTGATGTGGCAGGAGGCATGGGGTGGTGAGGATGTGGCAGGAGGCATGGGGTGGTGAGGATGTGGTAGGAGGCATGGGGTGGTGGTGATGTGGTAGGAGGCATGGGGTAGTGAGGATGTGGCATGAGGCATGAGGTGGTGGTGATGTGGCAAGAGGTGTGGTGGTGATGTGGCAGGAGGCATGAGGGTAGTGGTGATGTGGCAGGAGGCATGAGGGTAGTGGTGATGTGGCAGGAGGCATGAGGGTAGTGGTGATGTGGCAGGAGACATGGGGTGGTGGTGATGTGGCAGGAGGCATGGGGTGGTGGTGATGTGGCAGGAGGCATGGGGTAGTGGGGATGTGGCAGGAGGCATGGGGTAGTGGGGATGTGGCAGGAGGCATGGGGTAGTGGGGATGTGGCAGGAGGCATGAGGGTAGTGGTGATGTGGCAGGAGGCATGGGGTGGTGGTGATGTGGTAGGAGGCATGGAGTGGTGATGTGGCAGGAGGCATGAGAGTAGTGGTGATGTGGCAGTAGTCATGGGGTGGTGGTGATGTGGTAGGAGGCATGGGGTAGTGGTGATGTGGTAGGAGGCATGGGGTAGTGGTGATGTGGCAGGAGGCATGGGGTAGTGGTGATGTGGCAGCAGGAGGCATGGGGGTGGTGGTGATGTGGCAGCAGGAGGCATGGGGGTGGTGGTGATGTGGTAGGAGGCATGGGGTGGTGGTGATGTGGCAGGAGACATAGGGGGGTGGTGATGTGGCAGGAGGCATGGGGTGGTGATGTGGCAGGAGGCATGGGGTGGTGGTGATGTGGCAGGAGACATGGGGTGGTGGTGATGTGGCAGGATGCATGGGGTGGTGGTGATGTGGCAGGAGGCATGGGGTGGTGGTGATGTGGCAGGAGGCATGGGGTGGTGATGTGGTAGGAGGTATGGGGTAGTGAGGATGTGGCAGGAGGCATGGGGTGGTGGTGATGTGGCAGGAGGCATGGGGTGGTGATGTGGCAGGAGGCATGGGGTGGTGGTGATGTGGTAGGAGGCATGGGGTAGTGGTGATGTGGCAGGAGGCAAGGGGTGGTGGTGATGTGGTAGGAGGCATGGAGTGGTGATGTGGCAGGAGGCATGGGGTGGTGATGTGGCAGGAGGCATGGGGTGGTGGTGATGTGGCAGGAGGCATGGGGTGGTGGTGATGTGGCAGGAGACATGGGGTGGTGGTGATGTGGCAGGAGGCATGGGGTGGTGGTGATGTGGCAGAAGGCATGGGGTGGTGATGTGGCAGGAGGCATGGGGTGGTGGTGATGTAGCAGGCGGCATGGGGTGGTGGTGATGTGGCAGGAGGCATGGGGTGGTGGTGATGTGGTAGGAGGCATGGGGTGGTGGTGATGTGGCAGGAGGCATGGGGTGGTGGTGATGTGGTAGGAGGTATGGGGTAGTGAGGATGTGGCAGGAGGCATGGGATGGTGGTGATTTGGCAGGAGGCATGGGGTGGTGGTGATGTGGCGGGAGGCATGGGGTGGTGGTGATGTGGCAGGAGGCATGGTGTGGTGGTGATGTGGCAGGAGGCATGGGGAAGTGATGATGTGGCAGGAGGCATGGGGTGGTGGTGATGTGGCAGGAGGCATGGGGTGGTAGTGATGTGGCAGGAGGCATGGGGTGGTGGTGATGTGGCAGGAGGCATGGGGTAGTGGTGATGTGGCAGGAGGCAGGGGGTGGTGGTGATGTGGTAGGAGGCATGGAGTGGTGATGTGGCAGGAGGCATGGGGTGGTGGTGATGTGGCAGGAGGCATGGGGTGGTGGTGATGTGGCAGGAGGCATGGGGTGGTGGTGATGTGGCAGGAGGCATGGGGTGGTGGTGATGTGGCAGGAGGCATGGGGTGGTGGTGATGTGGCAGGAGGCATGCGGTGGTGGTGATGTGGTAGAAGGCATGGGGTAGTGGTGATGTGGCAGGAGGCAGGGGGTGGTGGTGATGTGGTAGGAGGCATGAAGTGGTGATGTGGCAGGAGGCATGGGGTGGTGGTGATGTGGCAGGAGGCATGGGGTGGTGGTGATGTGGCAGGAGGCATGGGGTGGTGGTGATGTGGCAGGAGACATGGGGTGGTGGTGATGTGGCAGGAGGCATGGGGTGGTGGTGATGTGGCAGAAGGCATGGGGTGGTGGGGATGTGGCAGGAGGCATGGGGTGGTGGTGATGTGGTAGGAGGCATGGGGTGGTGGTGATGTGGCAGGAGGCATGGGGTGGTTGGGATGTGGCAGGAGGCATGAGGGTAGTGATGATGTGACAGGAGGCATGGGGTGGTGGGGATGTGGCAGGAGGCATGGGGGTGGTGGTGATGTGGTAGGAGGCATGGGGTAGTGGTGATGTGGCAGGAGGCATGAGGGTAGTGGTGATGTGGCAGGAGGCATGAGGGTAGTGGTGATGTGGCAGGAGGCATGGGGTGGTGGGGATGTGGCAGGAGGCATAGGGAGGTGGTGATGTGGTAGGAGGCATGGGGTAGTGGTGATGTGGCAGGACGCATGAGGGTAGTGATGTGGCAGGAGGCATGGGGTAGTGGGGATGTGGCAGGAGGCATGGGGTAGTGGTGATGTGACAGGAGGCATGAGGGTAGTGGTGATGTGGCAGGAGGCATGGGGTAGTGGTGATGTGGCAGGAGGCATGGGGTGGTGGTGATGTGGTAGGAGGCATGGAGTGGTGATGTGGCAGTAGGCATGGGGTGGTGGTGATGTGGTAGAAGGCATGGGGTAGTGGTGATGTGGTAGGAGGCATGGAGTGGTGATGTGGCAGGAGGCATGAGGGTAGTGGTGATGTGGCAGTAGGCATGGGGTGGTGGTGATGTGGTAGGAGGCATGGGTATTGGTGATGTGGTAGGAGGCATGGGGTGGTGGTGATGTGGTAGGAGGCATGGAGTGGTGATGTGGCAGGAGGCATGAGGGTAGTGGTGATGTGGCAGGAGGCATGAGGGTAGTGGTGATGTGGCAGGAGGCATGGGGTGGTGGTGATGTGGCAGGAGGCATGAGGGTAGTGGTGATGTGGCAGGAGGCATGAGGGTAGTGGTGATGTGGCAGGAGGCATGGGGTGGTGGTGATGTGGCAGGAGGCATGAGGGTAGTGGTGATGTGGCAGGAGGCATGGGGTAGTGGTGATGTGGCAGGATGCATGGGGTGGTGGTGATGTGGCAGGAGGCATGGGGTGGTGAGGATGTGGCAGGAGGCATGGGGTGGTGAGGATGTGGTAGGAGGCATGGGGTGGTGGTGATGTGGTAGGAGGCATGGGGTAGTGAGGATGTGGCATGAGGCATGAGGTGGTGGTGATGTGGCAAGAGGTGTGGTGGTGATGTGGCAGGAGGCATGAGGGTAGTGGTGATGTGGCAGGAGGCATGAGGGTAGTGGTGATGTGGCAGGAGGCATGAGGGTAGTGGTGATGTGGCAGGAGACATGGGGTGGTGGTGATGTGGCAGGAGGCATGGGGTGGTGGTGATGTGGCAGGAGGCATGGGGTAGTGGGGATGTGGCAGGAGGCATGGGGTAGTGGGGATGTGGCAGGAGGCATGGGGTAGTGGGGATGTGGCAGGAGGCATGAGGGTAGTGGTGATGTGGCAGGAGGCATGGGGTGGTGGTGATGTGGTAGGAGGCATGGAGTGGTGATGTGGCAGGAGGCATGAGAGTAGTGGTGATGTGGCAGTAGTCATGGGGTGGTGGTGATGTGGTAGGAGGCATGGGGTAGTGGTGATGTGGTAGGAGGCATGGGGTAGTGGTGATGTGGCAGGAGGCATGGGGTAGTGGTGATGTGGCAGCAGGAGGCATGGGGGTGGTGGTGATGTGGCAGCAGGAGGCATGGGGGTGGTGGTGATGTGGTAGGAGGCATGGGGTGGTGGTGATGTGGCAGGAGACATAGGGGGGTGGTGATGTGGCAGGAGGCATGGGGTGGTGATGTGGCAGGAGGCATGGGGTGGTGGTGATGTGGCAGGAGACATGGGGTGGTGGTGATGTGGCAGGATGCATGGGGTGGTGGTGATGTGGCAGGAGGCATGGGGTGGTGGTGATGTGGCAGGAGGCATGGGGTGGTGATGTGGTAGGAGGTATGGGGTAGTGAGGATGTGGCAGGAGGCATGGGGTGGTGGTGATGTGGCAGGAGGCATGGGGTGGTGATGTGGCAGGAGGCATGGGGTGGTGGTGATGTGGTAGGAGGCATGGGGTAGTGGTGATGTGGCAGGAGGCAAGGGGTGGTGGTGATGTGGTAGGAGGCATGGAGTGGTGATGTGGCAGGAGGCATGGGGTGGTGATGTGGCAGGAGGCATGGGGTGGTGGTGATGTGGCAGGAGGCATGGGGTGGTGGTGATGTGGCAGGAGACATGGGGTGGTGGTGATGTGGCAGGAGGCATGGGGTGGTGGTGATGTGGCAGAAGGCATGGGGTGGTGATGTGGCAGGAGGCATGGGGTGGTGGTGATGTAGTAGGCGGCATGGGGTGGTGGTGATGTGGCAGGAGGCATGGGGTGGTGGTGATGTGGTAGGAGGCATGGGGTGGTGGTGATGTGGCAGGAGGCATGGGGTGGTGGTGATGTAGCAGGCGGCATGGGGTGGTGGTGATGTGGCAGGAGGCATGGGGTGGTGGTGATGTGGTAGGAGGCATGGGGTGGTGGTGATGTGGCAGGAGGCATGGGGTGGTGGTGATGTGGTAGGAGGTATGGTGTGGTGGTGATGTGGCAGGAGGCATGGGGAAGTGATGATGTGGCAGGAGGCATGGGGTGGTGGTGATGTGGCAGGAGGCATGGGGTGGTAGTGATGTGGCAGGAGGCATGGGGTGGTGGTGATGTGGCAGGAGGCATGGGGTAGTGGTGATGTGGCAGGAGGCAGGGGGTGGTGGTGATGTGGTAGGAGGCATGGAGTGGTGATGTGGCAGGAGGCATGGGGTGGTGGTGATGTGGCAGGAGGCATGGGGTGGTGGTGATGTGGCAGGAGGCATGGGGTGGTGGTGATGTGGCAGGAGGCATGGGGTGGTGGTGATGTGGCAGGAGGCATGGGGTGGTGGTGATGTGGCAGGAGGCATGCGGTGGTGGTGATGTGGTAGGAGGCATGGGGTAGTGGTGATGTGGCAGGAGGCAGGGGGTGGTGGTGATGTGGTAGGAGGCATGAAGTGGTGATGTGGCAGGAGGCATGGGGTGGTGGTGATGTGGCAGGAGGCATGGGGTGGTGGTGATGTGGCAGGAGGCATGGGGTGGTGGTGATGTGGCAGGAGACATGGGGTGGTGGTGATGTGGCAGGAGGCATGGGGTGGTGGTGATGTGGCAGAAGGCATGGGGTGGTGGGGATGTGGCAGGAGGCATGGGGTGGTGGTGATGTGGTAGGAGGCATGGGGTGGTGGTGATGTGGCAGGAGGCATGGGGTGGTTGGGATGTGGCAGGAGGCATGAGGGTAGTGATGATGTGACAGGAGGCATGGGGTGGTGGGGATGTGGCAGGAGGCATGGGGGTGGTGGTGATGTGGTAGGAGGCATGGGGTAGTGGTGATGTGGCAGGAGGCATGAGGGTAGTGGTGATGTGGCAGGAGGCATGAGGGTAGTGGGGATGTGGCAGGAGGCATGGGGTGGTGGTGATGTGGCAGGAGGCATGAGGGTAGTGGTGATGTGGCAGGAGGCATGAGGGTAGTGGTGATGTGGCAGGAGGCATGAGGGTAGTGGTGATGTGGCAGGAGGCATGAGGGTAGTGGTGATGTGGCAGGAGGCATGAGGGTAGTGGTGATGTGGCATTAGGCATGAGGGTAGTTGTGATGTGGCAGGAGGCATGGGGTGGTGGTGATGTGGCAGGAGGCATGAGGGTAGTGGTGATGTGGCAGGAGGCATGAGGGTAGTGGTGATGTGGCAGGAGGCATGAGGGTAGTGGTGATGTGGCAGGAGGCATGAGGGTAGTGGTGATGTGGCAGGAGGTATGAGGGTAGTGGTGATGTGGCAGGAGGCATGAGGGTAGTTGTGATGTGGCAGGAGGCATAGGGTGGTGGTGATGTGGCAGGAGGCATGAGGGTAGTGGTGATGTGGCAGGAGGCATGAGGGTAGTGGTGATGTGGCAGGAGGCATGAGGGTAGTGGGGATGTGGCAGGAGGCATGAGGGTAGTGGTGATGTGGCAGGAGGCAGACGGTAGTGGGGATGTGGCAGAAGGCAGAGGGTAGTGGGGATGTGGTAGGAGACATGGGGGTGGTGGGGATTTGGCTGGAGGCATGGGGTGGTGGTGATGTGGCAGGAGGCATGGGGTAGTGGTGCTGACGAGGCAGGAGGCATGGGGTAGAGATGATGTGGCAGGAGGCATGGGGTAGAGATGATGTGGCAGGAGGCATGGGGTAGTGGTGCTGACGAGGCAGGAGGCATGGGGTAGAGATGATGTGGCAGGAGGCATGGGGTAGTGGTGCTGACGAGGCAGGAGGCAAGGATAGTGGTGATGTGGCAGTCACATCAAGTCCTCATATCCCAGCTCCTTGTCCTAGCTATAACTATAGCACAATAACTATGATGGCTTATATCATTATATTACCTTCCCCATTGGTTTGATTACCACGTGTTACCCGAATTTACCTGATGACCGCCATCTCTAGTGGCCTCGATGGGTACTTGAAACCAGCGGCTTGTCAAAGATCCTTCTCATTGTTCCTGGGAATCTGTTTTCCAGCCATACCATTTTTATTGACCTGAAAACTCCATCATAATAATTCGATTTGAAGGGCACAAGAAGCCTGCATCCCTGGTACTTATTTACTGCTAGGTGAAATCAGGTAAAAGGTATACCCAATCATTTCAGCCCCTCTCGGGAATCGAACCCGGGATTCCAGATGATGAGTCGAGAACGAAGCCACCTGTACTACGAGAACCCCCGGGAGGGGTGAAAATGTCTGGTTAAAACAGTACCACCGCTGGTGGGGAGAGACAGGAGGGGCCCCAAGGCCTCCTACCTCACCACAGGGAGAGCAACGTAGGGGCCCTCCAGAGACACATCAACGCACCCTTATTGGCTCCCACATCACCTCCCCCCCCCCCCCCCCCCCTCCCTCCCTACAGCAGGCGGATCCTACAAATATCAGAGCCCAAAACCCTCAACGATTTCTCCCTATTTTTTTATTTTTACACGGGTTGGTACAGGAGCAGACGACTGCTGACTATATATATATATATATATATATATATATATATATATATATATGTCGTACCTAGTAGCCAGAACTCACTTCTCAGCCTACTATTCAAGGCCCGATTTGCCTAATAAGCCAAGTTTTCCTGAATTAATATATTTACTATAATTTTTTTCTTATGAAATGATAAAGCAACCCTTTTCTCTATGTATGAGGTCAATTTTTTTGTATTGGAGTTAAAATTAACGTAGATATATGACCGAACCTAACCAACCCTACCTAACCTAACCTAACCTATATTTATAGGTAAGGTTAGGTTAGGTAGCCAAAAAAAGCTAGGTTAGGTTAGGTTAGGTAGGTTAGGTAGACGAAAAAACATTAATTCATGAAAACTTGGCTTATTAGGCAAATCGGGCCTTGAATAGTAGGCTGAGAAGTGCGTTCTGGCTATTAGGTACGACATATATATATATATATATATATATATATATATATATATATATATATATATATTGTTATGATAGCCATTTAATAACAGTTCTTTCTGGCCTCAAGAGTCATTTTCACCCACAAAGAAGAGATCAGACGGCCCAAGATAACCACAATTTAAGTTAAGAAGGAAGGAGTCTTACAGTCACAATCTTGTGTGATATTTGGCTGTAAAGGGATAAATCGTGGCAGACTGGAAAATAAAATGGCGCCTGGGCAGACCGCGCCACATCCAGGGCCTGGCGGAGTGCAGCGACACACGCCTCAAGCTCATATAACGTGAGACGTGACTGGCGGGGAGCTCAGGTGCTCAGCCAATCAGCGACGAGTTTACTGTGACGTCATCGACGGACACCGAGCCCGTCCCAGAAAGGGAATGTTTTATTGAACTGTGACAGTGAAGAGGCCTTGTGCACCCATTTGTCGACGTTAAACATATATGTAGTAACCAGTGAGATGAGCAACTGCAGCAGAATTTAATATCTCATAAAAACAGTGAATAACGTGAACAGACTGGGACGGCGCCCCGTACATGAGACAACCCCACACAGCCCTACACACCTGAGACAACCGCACACAGCCCTACACACCTGAGACAACCCCACACAGCCCTACACACCTGAGACAACCCCACACAGCCCTACACACCTGAGACAACCCCACACAGCCCTACACACCTGAGACAACCCCACACAGCCCTACACACCTGAGACAACCCCACACAGCCCTACACACCTGAGACAACCCCACACAGCCCTACACACCTGAGACAACCCCACACAGCCCTACACACCTGAGACAACCCCACACAGCCCTACACACCTGAGACAACCCCACACAGCCCTACACACCTGAGACAACTCCACACACTCCTGATACAACTCCACACACACCTGATACAATCATTCACAACCCCACACAGCCCTACACACCTGAGACAACCCCACACAGCCCTACACACCTGAGACAACCCCACACAGCCCTACACACCTGAGACAACCCCACACAGCCCTACACACCTGAGACAACTCCACACACTCCTGATACAACTCCACACACACCTGATACAATCACTCACAACCCCACACAGCCCTACACACCTGAGACAATACCACACCTGCTTTCTCCTCCTGCAATCTCCCTCACTCCTCACAAATCACACTAATTAACTCATATAATTCACCCTCCGAAGGGACAAACACCAATATACTGTCCGGTACCGTAACCCAATAAAGAACTAACCGAATTATCTCGCTTTATCCGGCTTCATGGTAGACGTCAACGAGTTTCATAAGTTCTCGACAACGGAATCAATGAAACGTTTTCAGGAGTGAATAATCCCAAATCGGTTTAGAATTTGAAGTAGATTTTCCTATGTCTGAAAATCAAGTGAAAAATATATGGAGTGATATTTCATCAAAAGAATTTATTAAAATCAGAACTTCTGGTGATTTTATAGCTAAGGGAGGACAATAACCAGGAGACGAGAGGACAATAACCAGGAGACGAGAGGACAATAACCAGGAGACGGGAGGACAATAACCAGGAGACGAGAGGACAATAACCAGGAGACGGGATGACAATAACCAGGAGACGGGAGGACAATAACCAGGAGACGAGAGGACAATAACCAGGAGACGGGATGACAATAACCAGGAGACGAGAGGACAATAACCAGGAGACGAGAGGACATTAACCAGGAGACGGGATGACAATAACCAGGAGACGAGAGGACAATAACCAGGAGACGAGAGGACATTAACCAGGAGACGAGAGGACAATAACCAGGAGACGAGAGGACAATAACCAGGAGACGGGAGAACAATAACCAGGAGACGGGAGGACAATAACCAGGAGACGGGAGGACAATAACCAGGAGACGGGAGGACAATAACCAGGAGACGGGAGGACAATAACCAGGAGACGGGAGGACAATAACCAGGAGACGGGAGGACAATAACCAGGAGACGGGAGGACAATAACCAGGAGACGGGAGAACAATAACCAGGAGACGGAAGGACAATAACCAGGAGACGAGAGGACAATAACCAGGAGACGGAAGGACAATAACCAGGAGACGGAAGGACAATAACCAGGAGACGAGAGGACAATAACCAGGAGACGGGAGGACAATAACCAGGAGACGAGAGGACAATAACCAGGAGACGGGAGGACAATAACCAGGAGACGGGAGGACAATAACCAGGAGACGAGAGGACAATAACCAGGAGACGGGAGGACAATAACCAGGAGACGAGAGGACAATAACCAGGAGACGAGAGGACAATAACCAGGAGACGGGAGGACAATAACCAGGAGACGGAAGGACAATAACCAGGAGACGAGAGGACAATAACCAGGAGACGGGAGGACAATAACCAGGAGACGAGAGGACAATAACCAGGAGACGGGAGGACAATAACCAGGAGACGGGAGGACAATAACCAGGAGACGAGAGGACAATAACCAGGAGACGGGAGGACAATAACCAGGAGACGGAAGGACAATAACCAGGAGACGAGAGGACAATAACCAGGAGACGGGAGGACAATAACCAGGAGACGGGAGGACAATAACCAGGAGACGAGAGGACAATAACCAGGAGACGGGAGGACAATAACCAGGAGACGAGAGGACAATAACCAGGAGACGAGAGGACAATAACCAGGAGACGGGAGGACAATAACCAGGAGACGGGAGGACAATAACCAGGAGACGAGAGGACAATAACCAGGAGACGGGAGGACAATAACCAGGAGACGAGAGGACAATAACCAGGAGACGGGAGGACAATAACCAGGAGACGGGAGGACAATAACCAGGAGACGAGAGGACAATAACCAGGAGACGGGAGGACAATAACCAGGAGACAGGAGGAGAACGATGAATAAGGTTGACGAGGAGACATCAAACTACAATCCTTAACATCAAACATCAGCAACAATCCTTAACATCAAACATCAGCAACAATCCTTAACATCAAACATCAGCAACAATCCTTAACATCAAACATCAGCTACAATCTTTAGCATCAAACATCAGCTACAATCCTTAACATCAAACATCAGCTACAATCCTTAACATCAAACATCAGCTACAATCTTTAGCATCAAACATCAGCTACAATCCTTAACATCAAACATCAGCTACAATCCTTAACATCAAACATCAGCAACAATCCTTAACATCAAACATCAGCTACAATCCTTAACATCAAACATCAGCAACAATCCTTAACATGAAACATCAGCTATAATAATGAACATGGCTCGTTCACTCAGCCAATTGTAATTCTTATAATTGGTTTGACTATTAGGAAATACTTTTCCAACCAAATCTTCTTTTGACGTCACTAAATGCTAGAAGTTCTGAGGCATTGAATTTCGTCCTGAGGTCAGATCAACCGGCACGTTTCTGTTCCCAATTTCCAGAAATTGATGTGAGAATATCTCAGCTGATGGATCGTTTTGCAGCTGGACACGCATATTTGTAGTTAATTTTAAAGTCATTACGTGGCGCCACAAAGTGGAGTATTTCAGTGTAGCATTTGTTTCGTCCGCTGGTGTCAATCGAGGAATTACAGGTAATGTTTGCCTGAAATCTCCTGCAAGCAATATTAATGCGTTCCCAAATGGACTGATGTTTCCACGCAAATCTTACAATGATCGATCAAGAGCATCGAACGATTTTTTGTGGGCCAGTGTGCATTCATCACAAACAATAAGTTTGCTTTTCTGCCTTACTTTTTCCATGCCAGATCCTTTGGAAATGTTGCACGTTGGAATTTCAATGAATTTCATTTTCAATGGCAATTTCAAAGCCGAAGTAGCAGTTCTTCCATCTGGTAGCAATGTCGCAGCTATTCTGGACGATGCAAGAGCTAAGGTTATGCCATTTTGGGATCGAAATGCTGCCGGAATCAATCTAATTAGGAAGGTTTTACAGCTCCTCCTGGCGCATCTATGAAGATTTCTCCAAGCCCGTTATTGACAGTTTGAATTATTTCATTGTAAATGCCTTTTCGCTCAAGTGTTAGCTAAGGAATATTTGATTACACATACGACAACAGATCACCTGTGTTGTAATTTTGTTCACGACGCAATTCTACATCGAACGAAGCAGCAGCAGATCGATTCGGTGATGATATTTCCAATTGATTGAGAACTTTGTTCTCGACTTCTAAGCACAAATCTTAAATCATTATCAACGCTTCGCTGTAGATTTTGATGTGAAATCCATGTTCATATTTGAATTTTCCTTGAGTATTTGACGGATAATATCTACAGCCATGTGAGATTTATATTTCTCCCATAACTCTGTTGGAGATGAAGGAGAGCAGGCGGTCAACATGATTGCAAACAATGCACAAAATTGGTTTGGATGTGACGTGTTAGACGCATATTAATGCATGCATCCCAGTGTCGGTCGTTCTCCAATAAATTCAGAGCTTGACATGCACTACAGAAAGTGGCATGTGTAATGCCGCTGACAAATCTCAATTGCTGGAAAGACGTTGGACCGAGAACATTTACCAACAGCATGCGAAGAAAGAAGCATTCATCTTGATTGGGATGCACGGTGTACAGTTTGCCTATCATAGTTTATTTGAATATGTCAGGTTGTCCGTCGACTCGCTCTCCTTGTTTACGTCGTTCAAATGATTTTCTGCTGGGATTCCACGTGTAATACGTAGCCACTTCCGAATACAGCAATGTTTCCGCAAACACGTCATTTTGACATAACGTGAAGAAAGCAATTGCCGTTGTAACTGGTGGGTTCATAGCAGTTTGTTGCATATTTGCATCTGTGAAATAAATGTTTTGTCCATTTTCTTCTTTAAAAAAAAAAAAAAATATCGAAATATTTATATTCAAACACAGCTCAAATTCACCACCAATTGCCCTGAAAAATAAGCAGAACAGTTAAAACAACGAAATGAAAACAATGAAAAATGAAACAAATAAACTATACCCATGAAATGAACGGTATGATAAACGACACAGCTCAATTCCAACGCAATGTCACACAAAATAATTGAATCAAAAGGAAAATAAATAAAAATACATGAAAATTCAATTTATCAATGCAATCAGAAACATTGAAATTGAATCGTAACACATTTTGTATATTGTGTGTGTGTGTTTGTACGTGCAACAGATGGCGCTGTTTTTCAAAAAAATCTAATTTTATCGATCACAGGTGTGGTATCTAAATAGTAGGTATATAAAATCATGCACGTATGTGATTGGAACGCTGTGTCAAAATTTTAAAGGAATCGGTGAAGAACTTTCGGAGATTACAGCCTGAGTTGCTCTTACATCCAACAGGTGGCGCTGTTTTAAAAAAAAAAAACTGTTTTTTCCTTTCACAGGTGAGGCATGTATATAGTAGGTATATAAAAGCACTCGGCTATTCGAATGCAACGTTGTGTGGAAATTTCAAAGCAATCGGAAAAGAGGTTTCAAAGATTTCCCCTCACATGAAAATCACTCGAAAACACAGTTTTTCAAAAAAAGCATGTTTTTTCCCGTCGCAGACGTGACATCTATATAGTGTGAATATAAAAACCTGCTCGGATGCGAATGGAACGTGGTGTGAAAATTTCAAGGCAATCGGTGAAGAACTTTCGGAGATTAGCGATTTTGAACAAACAAACATTTCCATTTTTATAGATTTATATTTTATATATATATGATATATATATATATATATATATATATATATATATATATATATATATATATATATATATATATATATATATATATATATATATATTAGTATATTTTGGTAGCAGTCTTTCCTGTAGACATATATTATTAAATATGACCGAAAAAGTAAGATTAATAATTCTAACACGAATTTTCTCAATCTTACTTTTTCGGTCATATTTAATAATATATATATATATATATATATATATATATATATATATATATATATATATATATATATATATATATATATATATATATATATATATATATATATTCATCCTAGGGACCATTCAGGCTTCAACAAGCCTGAATGGTCCTGAGGACTATATGCACTGAAAACTCACACCCCAAAAGTGACTCGAACCCATACTGCCAGAAGCACAATGCAACTGGTGTGTACTCACCTATTTGTACTCACCTTTTTGTGCTTGCAGGGGTTGAGCTTTGGCTCTTTGATCCTGCTTCTCAACTGTCAATCAACTGGTGTACAAATTCCTGAGCCTACTGGGCTCTATCATATGTACATTTGAAACTGTGTATGGAGTCAGCCTCCACCACATCACTTCCTAGTGCATTCCATCCATTAACTACTCTTACACTGAAAAAGTTCCTTCTAACGTTCCTGTGGCTCATGTGGGTACTCATTTTCTACCTGTGTCCCCCTTGTGTGTACAGGACACCTTATCCACTCAACCATCACGACCGGACAAAAGCTGATGGTAGCCGAGGCTATTTGCCCATCAGCCCGCCGGCACTCTGATGGTAATCTTGGGCATAGTATTTTATCAAATCACCTCATTCTTTGGGGAACACGTGAGGAACACAAATGCGAACAAGCCTGAATGGAATGGAACAAGAAAAGACGTTAGAAAAAGCTGTTTAGGAACTTTCGAACGTCAAAAGAACATCGAAAGAACGTCGTCATTTGTGAGCCGTGTGCAGTGTTTACTTTTATAAACGGGGATTTGCGGCTGCACATTCTCAATCCCGTCCTCAGACGAAGTCCATTCCATCCTGCGGTCGACCCCAAAGACGCATTCATCAATTTTATTAACATGCTGCTCATTGAAAATAGGAATTTGCTCAAATATAAATTATTACTCTTTAATATTAGCATATTGTGCATATATAGGCATAGGTTAGGATAGGTGTTTAGGTTCTGTTGGCGATTATTTGTAGTACATAGGTGAAGCATTTGCAGCGGTGTGGTTCGAACAAAAGTCGTTAGCGAAGCACTTGTTCCGGAAGTGTTCGAACGAAATCAATTGTGAGTTGAAGAGTCACAATAACGTGGCTGAAAAATGTTGACCAAACCACACAAAAGAAATTGAAGAGACGACGACGTTTCGGTCCGTCCTGGACCACAGTCCACTTGATAATGATCCAGAACGGACCGAAACGTTGTTGTGAAGGATAGATGAAATTGTTTATGTAATAATCTAAGATGAGGTCTGATAAAGACCTTTTGTGCCCTCTGTAATGCTTTTGCGCTACCGCTCACAGGATGAGTATGGGGTGCACAATAAACAAGCCGCCTTCGGCAGCAACAATCAATCAAATCGTTGTCTCTTCAATTTGTAGTGTGTGGTTTATTCAACAATTGTGAATTGTGTGTAAACCGTTTTTCATTCACAAACATGGGGTTTGGCGGGTGCATGGAATGGACTTTACTTCTGTTTATGAGGACATGGCTGCACACAGCACAATTGACGCCGTGAATCCCAAACATATTCCTGCTTAAAACAAAGCGAAGCTTCAATAGGCATTTACGAGTGGTGGCAGAAAACGGCATATATATATACCTATATATCATGGGAGACTTCGATTGATTAATTGATGAAGATTAAGCCACCCAAAAGGTGGCACGGGCATGAATAGCCCGTAAATGGTGGCCCTTTTGAGCCTTTACCAGTATCAAGAGCTGATACTGGAGATCTGTGGAGGTGCGACTGCACCCTGCGTGACGGGAGATGTCTCCCGTCGAGACTTCGAAGCTTATAGTGAATCCCTGCCCGAGTTAATGCCGACCCAGCCGGCCTCCTCCGCCTCCTGTTACCACGACCATATAGCGGCTCTTGGTTACATGGTGATGAGCATTAGATATGCTCCATTAATCCCGGCATATTACGACCTAAAGAAAACATTCGCATATACTTTTGCGATCGTAAAACAGCCCAGGTAACCAACCGTGGCTAAATCCCAGCCTGCAAGACGCCTTCTGCCGCACTAAGGGGTCACACGCGCACAAAAACGTCTTTAGATAAGAAAAAATATAGCTTTTAGAGGCTCGGTTATGAATCAACTTTTTTTTTGTCAAAAGGAGAGATTTTTATCGATAAGTTTCACTGCGCCGAAATCTTATATTCCGAGATAATCATGATTTAGTTAATCACATCATACTTTCAAATAATTCATGTATTGATAATCCGCCGTGATGCTGGAAGCGTCAAATATATCTCAATGATGGCGATCACAGATGTTATCTGACGCAACAGATGTGTCGACAGGTGCTCCACACACGTCTTCGAGTAAGCCAAACACTTGCTATCCCTTTATTTCATCTTTTTATGCCCGTCTGGATGCTTTCAGTACGAGTGAGAGATGTTTATTATGCGAAAGCGCTCGATTGCCTTAAGTTGTTGTTTGTTGATGATGGCTCGTTGTCTGTTGCACAGATGCGACGCGCTGCAACTCTATTAACTTGAAAATAATGATAAAATAATGCAACGAAGGTCTGAAAAAATACCTAGGCCTTCTTTAGCATGGGTAGTAACGCCTGGATAAAGAGTTGCAACGGCAACACCTATAGAGGTCAAAGTTCGTCACCCGCAGAGGTCAAAGCTTATCATCACAGACAAAATATTACATCGTCCTTCAGCACATAAATAAAACAAGTAATTAGTCAACCACACAAAACCACAAATCATCCCCGTTCCCTCTACTCACTGGTATTAAACCAGAGCTTCACCAGTCACCACACAAAACCCAATACCTCCAGTTGCCTTTCATCGCTGGTATAATACCACCTCTACCAACCACACAAAACCAAAAGCCCTTCCATTCCCCTCACCTGTATAACACCAGCTCCGCCAACCCCACTGCAAGAGCATGGTAGCCAAACTTGCACAGCCATGGTTGCAGACTGCTGTGCACCCTGCAGTATGATTATCCTTATCCCAGGTTGGAGGGCCATCGTCTTGGGTGTCCCTGGATAGGTAATCTTATTTACACTTAAGATAAAGTATGACGGAAGACCAAGGACGCCCAAGGCTGTATGAGGAGATGATGGAGGCTTATGTATCTCAGTGAACGACATGGGTGAAATGCCAGTATCTTGTGAAGGTACTTTTGGTGGTGAATGGTGGAAGGCGGGGCTTCCGAGTGAGGTCGCATGAAGTCACGTGAACCTGTGGTTGGGCCAATTACATGAAGTGTTAAGGTAACAGCTGCATTTTGATTGGTGCCTTAATGTAGAGATTCCATAAAAAGCAGTGTGAGCTGGCTGCTCGCATCAAGACCATTATGGGTGAGGTCGCAGCCCGTCCTCTAAACAAAGTCCATTCCATGCACCCGCCAAACCCCTTGTTTATGAAGGAAAAACTGTTTGCACACAACTTACGACTGATAACGTCCGAACAATTCCGGAACAAGTGCTTCACTGACGACTTTTGTTCGAACCACAACGCTGTAAATGCTTCACCCGCGTGCTACAAATACAAATAATCCCTAACAGAACCTAAACACCTAACATAACATAACCTATGCCTATATATGCCCAATATGCTAATATATTATAATATTCATTTATATTTGAGAAAACTCCCGTTTTGAATTACCAGCATGTTAAAATTTATGAATGCGTCTGTGGGGTCGACCGCTGGATGTAATGGACTTGAGTCGAGGACGGGTTGCATAGTGTTGAGACGTGAGCTCTGCTGCTCTACAGAGTCACCTGGCTGGCCGTCCCAAGTACTGGAACTCTAGAAATATTCATCGTTGGCTGCTCTATTAATCGACTCCAACAGTGGTGTGTCTAGTCACTCGCAGGTTGAGACAAATAACGCAGTATTGCAGACCATTCAGCTACGGGGGGGGGGGGGGTGAAGTGGGTGTTTATATGTGTACTCACCTATTTGTGCTTGCAGGATCGAGCATTGACTCTTGGATCCCGCCTTTCCAGCTATCGGTTGTTTACAGCAATGACTCCTGTCCCATTTCCCTATCATACCTAGTTTTAAAAGTATGAATAGTATTTGCTTCCACAACCTGTTCCCCAAGTGCATTCCATTTTTCCACTACTCTCACGCTAAAAGAAAACTTCTTAACATCTCTGTGACTCATCTGAGTTTCCAGTTTCCACCCATGTCCCCTCGTTCTGTTATTATTACGTGTGAACATTTCATCTATTTCCACTTTGTCAATTCCCCTGAGTATTTTATATGTCCCTATCATATCATCGTGTGTGTACTCACCTAGTTGTGCTTGCGGGGGTTGAGCTCTGGCTCTTTGGTCCCGCCTCTCAACTGTCAATCAACAGGTGTACAGGTTCCTGAGCCTATTGGGCTCTATCATATCTACACTTGAAACTGTGTATGGAGTCAGCCTCCACCACATCACTTCCTAATGCATTCCATTTGTCAACCACTCTGACACTAAAAAAGTTCTTTCTAATATCTCTGTGGCTCATTTGCGCACTCAGTTTCCACCTGTGTCCCCTAGTGCGTGTGCCCCTTGTGTTAAACAGCCTGTCTTTATCAACCCTGTCAATTCCCTTGAGGATCTTGAATGTGGTGATCATGTCCCCCCTAACTCTTCTGTCTTCCAACGAAGTGAGGTTTAATTCCCGTAGTCTCTCCTCGTAGCTCATACCTCTCAGCTCGGGTACTAGTCTGGTGGCAAACCTTTGAACCTTTTCCAGTTTAGTCTTATGCTTGACTAGATATGGACTCCATGCTGGTGCCGCATACTCCAGGATTGGTCTGACATATGTGGTATATAATGTTCTGAAAGATTCCTTACACAAGTTTCTAAAGGCCGTTCTTATGTTAGCCAACCTGGCATATGCTGCTGCTGTTATCCTCTTGATATGAGCATCAGGGGACAGGTCTGGCGTGATATCAACCCCTAGGTCTTTCTCTCTCTCGGACTCTTGAAGTATTTCATCTCCCAAGTGATACCTTGTATCTGGTCTCCTGCTTCCTACCCCTATCTTCATTACATTACATTTGCTTGGATTAAACTCTAATAGCCATTTGTTCGACCATTCCTGCAGCTTGTCCAGGTCTTCTTGAAGCCTCAAGCTGTCCTCCTCTATCTTAATCCTTCTCATAATTTTGGCGTCGTTAGCAAACATTGAGAGGAATGAGTCAATACCCTCTGGGAGATCATTTACGTATATCAGAAACAGGATAGGTCCAAGTACAGAGCCCTGTGGGACTCCACTGGTGACTTCACGCCAGTCTGAGGTCTCACCCCTCACTGTAACTCTCTGCTTCCTATTGTTTAGGTACTCCCTTATCCACTGGAGCGCCCTACCAGTTACTCCTGCCTGTTTCTCTAGCTTATGCATCAACCTTTTATGGGGTACTGTGTCAAAGGCTTTCCGACAGTCCAAAAAAATGCAGTCCGCCCACCCTTCTCTTTCCTGTTTAATCTTTGTCACCTGATCGTAGAATTCTATCAATCCTGTAAGGCAAGATTTACCCTCCCTGAACCCATGTTGATGGGTTGTCACGAAGTTTCTTCTCTCCAGATGTGTTACTAGGTTTTTTCTCACAATCTTCTCCATCACCTTGCATGGTATACAAGTTAAGGACACTGGCCTGTAGTTCAGTGCCTCTTGTCTGTCACCCTTTTTGTATATTGGTACTACATTAGCAGTCTTCCATATTTCTGGTAGGTCCCCCGTTTCCAGTGACCTACTATACACTATGGAGAGTGGTAGGCAAAGTGCTCCTGCACACTCTTTCAATACCCATGGCGAGATTCCATCCGGCCCAACAGCTTTTCTCACATCCAGCTCCAATAGGTGCTTCTTGACCTCATCTCTTGTAATTTCGAACCTATCCAAGGTCACCTGGTTTGCTGCCACCTCTTCTAGCGCCGCGACATCTCCCTGTTCTATTGTAAAGACCTCCTGGAACCTTTTGTTGAGTTCTTCACACACCTCTTTGTCATTCTCTGTGTACCTGTCCTCGCCCACCCTAAGTTTCATCACCTGTTCCTTCACTGTTGTCTTCCTCCTGATGTGACTGTGTAGTAGCTTGGGTTCGGTCTTGGCTTTATTAGCTATATCATTTTCATACCTTTTCTCAGCTGCTCTTCTCACACTGACATACTCGTTCCTGGTTCTCTGGTATCTCTCTCTACTTTCTGGTGTTCTGTTATTACGGAAGTTCCTCCATGCCCTTTTGTTTTGCTCCTTTGCTTTCATACATTCCTTATTAAACCACGGATTCTTCCTTTGCTTCTCTGTTTTTTCCTGTCGGGCTGGGACAAACCTGCTTACAGCCTCCTGACATTTTTGGGTGACATAGTCCATCATGTCTTGTACGGACTTGGTTCCGAGTTCTGTGTCCCAATGTATATCCCATAGGAATTTATTCATTTCCTCATAGTTTCCCTTTCGGTACGCCAGCCCTTTGGTTCCCAGTTCTTTTTTGGGGGTGATAATTCCCAGCTCAACCAGGTACTCAAAGCTCAATACACTGTGATCACTCATTCCCAAGGGGGCTTCCAACTTAACTTCCCTTATATCCGACTCATTTAGGGTAAATATCAGATCAAGCAAAGCTGGTTCATCCCCTCCTCTCATTCTTGTCGGTCCCTTGACGTGTTGACTTAGAATGTTTCTTGTTGCCACATCCAGCAGCTTAGCTCTCCATGTGTCTGGGCCTCCATGTGGGTCTCTGTTCCCCCAATCTATCTTCCCATCGTTGAAGTCTCCCATGATTAGAAGTCTGGATCCGTTCCTGCTAGCCACAGAAGCTGCTCTCTCTATTATATTGATGGTGGCCAAGTTGTTTCTATCATATTCCTGTCTGGGTCTTCTGACATTCGGGGGGGGGTTATATATGACTACTATTATAATTTTCTGTCCTCCAGTTGCTATGGTGCCTGAAATGTAGTCACTGAAACCTTCACAGTTCTGAATTACCATCTCTTCGAAACTCCAACCTTCTCTTAGTAGCAGAGCTACACCACCTCCTCCTCTCCCTTCTCTTCTGTGTGTGTGTGTGTGTGTGTGTGTGTGTGTGTGTGTGTGTGTGTGTGTGTATGTGTGTGTGTGTGTGTGTGTGTGTGTGTGTGTGTGTGTGTGTGTGTGTGTGAGCTGGTTCTCTATGTAAGAACTTAGTACATATAATATGTTTACATGTTTGTCTCACATTCCTGACATGCTAGAGCTGGTCAGTTAGATAGTGGAGTGGTTGTTGCCTCTAGTCGGTCAGACCGTTTGAACCATCCTTGAACGGCAGTGGTCTTAGTGGCCCGTCCTCCTAAGGTTCCCCAACGTCAAGAAACTGTCGTACTAAAGTGCCCTTATCCTAATTTACCAGAGAACCTAAAGCAGAAAACGGGAATGTCAATTTCGCGATCCGCTAACATGTTTTAGTAAAAAAAAATTGGCCTAAGGTAAAGTATACGTCAAAATGCGACGTTCTATTACGAGGACGGGTTGATTAGAAAATTTTAGTGACTAGCGAAATTACATACTCTCCCGTTTTCTGTTTTGGGTCCTATGATAGGTTCGGGTAAGGGGGCACTTTAGTACGCCAATTTCTTGACGTTGGAAAACCTTAGGAGGACAGGCTGGGGCACGTGTGATACTGACAGTGTCAATTACACACAGAAATCACAATTGCGTGATGCATCAAATGAACAAATCCACAAAGGCCGTGACGAGGATTCGAACCTGCGTCCGAGAGCATCATCATTGACAGTGTCAATGTTAGGGGACGCCGAGTATGGTTGCAGAGTTGCAAGTGCAGCTTCATCAACTGGCAACATGTCCCCAACCATGTAGGGATAAGTTAAAGTGCAAATAAACTAGTTGTTGTGGTATAAAATACTAATATATAAATACTAATACATGGCTGCATTAGTAATATACAATATATAATATTAGTAACTCTCAGATATAAATCTGTTGTCCCCCCCCCCCATTAAAAGGATACCATGTTATATACTAGAAACACATCAAACACAAATGTGTTGGTACACTAGTTGCTAGTATACTGGTTGCCAGTATACTTTTTACTAGTATACTAGTTGCTAGTATACTATTTGCTAGCTAGTATGTAATGGAACGGAAGCTCCAATTGCCTGCTTCACAGGAGGAATTAGACCCGAGCTGTAACCTGTCACTGTTCACTGGGTGAGCTGTGCTGAAGCTTTGAGTACTTTACCCTTGTTGACAGCCAGTGTGAGCCGTGGGCCAGAGTGCACGGCCATCGTTGCACACAGAGGGGGGGGGGAGGAAGGGGTGTCCAAGCAAAGTCATTTTGGACCCACACAAAGCCAAAAACGCTCCCGTTCCCACACCTCACAGGTATATAACCAGCTCTACCAACCACACAAAACCACAAACCTTCCAGTTCGAACCTCATATAGATATAAAACCAGCTCTACCAACCACACAGTTGACTGACAGTTGAGAGACGGGACCAAAGAGCCAGAGCTCAACCCCCGCAAGCACATCTAGCTGAGTACAACTAGTTGAGTACTCAAAACCAAACCTTCCACACCTGACAGCTACATAAAAGCACCAACCGGGTTTGCTGCACAACATTAGTACCCAAATGTGAAACAGCTGCGCCAAATATACGAAATTAAATTCCCTTATATATACAGAAGCGCGTGATCCGACCTACTCAATTATTCACGTCCATCTAATTTGCATATCAAATTCATTTTGAACAAACCATTTCCCATAATTATTTGATTCAGCCGATAGTCACCTAGACAATAATTCGCAGGCCTAAATGGACGTAGCGAGGTAATTATAATAATAATAAAAATATATATTATATATATTTATATAGTCAGACCACGGAGGAAAATGAAACAGGAATTTCCTTAAGTACTTTCGTGTATTAAATACATCTTCAGAAGGAATACATTCCTTCTGAAGATGTATTTAATATACGAAAGTACTTAAGGAAATTCCTGTTTCATTTTCCTCCGTGGTCTGACATTATCACATTCTTAATCACGCGTTTATTTTCGTGATATACACACACACATATATATATATATATATATATATATATATATATATATATACATATATATATATATATATATATAACTGAAAACTCACTCCCCAGAAGTGACTCGAACCCATACTCCCAGGAGCAACGCAACTGGTATGTACAGGGACGCCTTAATCCGCTTGACCATCACGACCGGACATAAGGAAGTGATAGCCGAGGCTATTTGAACCACTTCCCCGCCGGCACTCGGATGGTAATCTTGGGCATAGCATTTTATCAAATCACCTCATTCTTTGGGGCACACGTGAGGAACACAAATGCAAACAAGCCTGAATGGTCCCCAGGACTATATACAACTGAAAACTCACACCCCCAGAAGTGACTCGAACCCATACTCCCAGGAGCAACGCAACTGGTATGTACAGGGACGCCTTAATCCGCTTGACCATCACGACCGGACGGGGAAGTGGTTCAAATAGCCTCGGCTATCACTTCCTTATGTCCGGTCGTGATGGTCAAGCGGATTAAGGCGTCCCTGTACATACCAGTTGCGTTGCTCCTGGGAGTATGGGTTCGAGTCACTTCTGGGGTGTGAGTTTTCAGTTGTATATAGTCCTGGGGACCATTCAGGCTTGTTGGCATTTGTGTTCCTCACGTGTGCCCCAAAGAATGAGGTGATTTGATAAAATGCTATGCCCAAGATTACCATCCGAGTGCCGGCGGGGAAGTGGTTCAAATAGCCTCGGCTATCACTTCCTTATGTCCGGTCGTGATGGTCAAGCGGATTAAGGCGTCCCTGTACATACCAGTTGCGTTGCTCCTGGGAGTATGGGTTCGAGTCACTTCTGGGGTGTGAGTTTTCAGTTGTATATAGTCCTGGGGACCATTCAGGCTTGTTTACATATATATATATATATATCGTACCTAGTATCCAGAACGTCGTACTCGGCCTGCTATGCAAGGCCCGATTTGCCTAATAAGGAAAGTTTTCCTGAATTAATATATTTTCTCTAAATTTTTTCTTATCAAATGATAAAGCTACCCATTTCATTATGTATGAGGTCAATTTTTTTGTATTGGAGTTAAAATTAACGTAGATATATGACCGAACCTAACCAACCCTACCTAACCTAACCTAACCTATCTTTATAGGTTAGGTTAGGTAACCGAAAAAGTTAGGTTAGGTTAGGTAGTCGAAAAACAATTAATTCATGAAAACTTGGCTTAATAGGCAAATCGGGCCTTGCATAGTAGACTGAGAAGTGCGTTCTGGCTACTAGGTACGACATATATATATATATATATATATATATATATATATATATATATATATATATATATATATATATATATATATATATATATATATATATATATATTTTAATATATATTTCCTCCATATAACATTGTTAGTTTCTTGATTATCCTGGTTTCGGTGCTGAGGTGATGTCGATCTGTGAGATGTCGAGGTGTCCTGTTTGCGAACTTCTACATGGGTACCATCGAACAAAAGGTCTTAGTAGACATGAACTTGAAACCGGCCATATACTGCAGGTATGTTGACGACATTTTTACGCAGGTACCTGATGTCAGACATCTGCAGGAGCTAAAGGGGGCATTTGAGCGGAATTCTGTGTTGCGTTTCACTTACGAGATGGAGAAGGATGGGAAGCTGCCCTTTCTAGATGTAACAGTCATGGAAAGGAGCGGAGGTTTCCACACTGCAGTCTACACTAAGGAAACAAACATAGGAATGTGCCTCAATGCCAACAGTGACTGCCCAGACAGGTACAAGAGGAGTGTCGTTAATGCTTATGTCGACCGTGCTCTCAGCCACAGCTCAGGATGGAAGCAAGTCGATGAAGAACTCTGTAGGGTAAGGCAGGTCCTAGTCAATAATGGCTTCTCCAATGGTTTCGTTGAAGACATCATAAGAAGGAAGGTGAAACGCCACGCAACCTCTGAAGAGACAACTAACACAACACCTATACCCCCTATTAGACTATTTTACAGGAACTTCTTTTCCACAGCTCATAAAACGGAAGAAAGGGTCCTGAAAGATATTGTTAATAGAAACGTTATCCCTACAGACAAAAATCAGAAGATACAATTGACGATCTACTATAAAACCAATAAAACTGCCAACCTACTCATGAGAAACTCTCCAGACACAAAGCAGAACGCTTTAAAGAGACTAATGTCGTCTATGTCATCAAATGCCCACTTGGAGACTGTAAGCCTCAAAGAATTCAGTATATAGGCAAGACAACAACATCTTTTTCCAGGCGATTAACGATGCATAAGCAACAGGGCTCCATTAAGGAACATATAATCTCTTCCCACAACCAGACCATCACCAGAGAAGTCTTAACAAAAAACACGGAAATCATCGATAGATACAGCGATAGCAGGCGGCTAGATATCTGTGAGGCACTACACATTAAGAAGTTGACACCAGCAATCAACAGCCAATTAATGCACAACTATATTCTACCCACTTCAAGACTCTGCACCTATATAGAAGCATCAAGAAATATGGGCCAATAGGCCCTTTGCAGTTACTTCCATTCTTCCCTTTAACTTACAAAATATTATACCCATTGTTTCGTGTTCTGTCTTGTGTTGAAAGTTTGTTTTCACCTCATTAAAAACTGTTGTAACATATCACCTCACTCAAATGCAGAATCGAAGCATCGAAAAAAATCGAAGCTGTTTTAAACTCTGTTCAGTTATAGTTGTGTGTGTGTAAACTAAAGTCTTTGAAAATGTAATAAGTTTTACGAAACGTGTTCAAGTGTCGCGTCAGACTAGAAATAAAAATGAATTTTGGAGAAATGATTTTTTAGTTACCATCAACATTGAAAAAGAATATAAGAAACATTGAGAAAATTCGTGTTAGAATTATTAATCTTACTTTTTTGGCCATATTTAATAATATATATATATATATATATATATATATATATATATATATATATATATATATATATATATATATATATATATATATATATGTCGTATGTCGTACCTAGTAGCCAGAACGCACTTCTCAGCCTACTATGCAAGGCCCGATTTACCTAATAAGCCAAGTTTTCCTGAATTAATATATTTTCTCAAATTTTTTTCTTATGAAATGATAAAGCTAACCATTTCATTATGTATGAGGTCATTTTTTTTTTATTGGAGTTAAAATTAACGTAGATATACAACCGAACCGAACCAACCCTACCTAACCTAACCTAACCTATCTTTATAGGTTAGGTTAGGTAGCCGAAAAAGTTAGGTTAGGTAGTCGAAAAACAATTAATTCATGAAAACTTGGCTTATTAGGCAAATCGGGCCTTGCATAGTAGGCTGAGAAGTGAGTTCTGGCTACTAGGTACGACATATATATATATATATATATATATATATATATATATATATATATATATATATATATATATATATATATATATATATATATATATATATATATATATAAATCGAAAAAAAAAATCGAAGAAAATCGAAATCATTTTGGAGGATATAAGGAAAATCCAGGAGCAGGGAGCAGCCTTAGGCCTCATTCTCAATACATCCAAATGTGAAATAATCTCCCGCAACCCAGACATCACTGGGCAAATACAAAATGTTCTTCCAGACATTCTCGTTGTCGAGCCACCGGACTGCACTCTCCTGGGTCCCCCATTGGCCCACGAGCAATCGAGGAGGTCCTGGTTGCAAAAATCACTGACCTAAAGAGAATGCAGGACAGGATTGACAAGATTGATGCCCATGATGCTCTCTTTCTCCTTACAAGATGCCTGTCTCTCCCTAAGTTGACCTACTTTCTGAGATGTTCTCCATCCTACAGCAGCCCTAAGTTAAATGTGTATGACACCCTTCTGAGGTCCATGCTGGTGAAAGTCCTGAACCTGCCATTGGACGACTCTCAGTGGGATCAAGCAACCCTTCCTGTAAGACTCGGCGGCCTTGGTGTCCGCACAGCCTCCCAAATTGCTCTACCAGCCTTCCTTTCCTCCTCTCATGCATCGCACGACCTTGTCAGAGATATTTTACCTGCAACCCTGAGAGATTCAGCAGGAATACACGATCCTGCTTTCACTGAATGTTCAAATCAGTGGAATGTTCTTGCAGCCCCAGCAACCATTATAGAGCCAACAAAACAACACAAACAGTCCGGCTGGGACCACCCTCTAGTGGAAAAAGTAGCTGATGCCATGCTCAGCGTCGCAACATCATACAAGGAGAAAGCCCGCCTCAGAGCAGTGCGTGCCCCCCATGCAGGAGACTTCCTCCTGGCAGTACCCATGTCAGCAATGGGCACGCGCCTAGATCCAGAATCCCTTCGTGTAGCAGTGGCCCTCCGCCTTGGTGCCCCAATTCACACTGAATACAAGTGTATTTGCAACAGGGTGGAAGCAGACCAATACGGACTGCATGGGTTGAACTGCGGAAGCACAAAGGGCTGGCATGCAAGACACAACGAGGTCAATGACATCATCAAGAGAAGCCTCGTCTCAGCTGGGTGCCCAGCGGAGAGAGAACCTCGCATCCTAGGGGTCCAAAACCCGGATTTCCCCGCACTTCGCCCTGATGGCATCACCATATACCCATGGAAGGAGGGTAGACAGTTGGTGTGGGACTACACATGTGTATCCACCCTGGCTGACACCTATGTACACTTCGGAGCTGATCAAGCAGGTGGGGCGGCCAACCACAGGGAAACAGCAAAATCACTCAAGTACAGGCTACTGGAAGGTCAATACCTCTTTGTTCCCATAGCGTCTGAGACGCATGGCCCCTGGGGCAAGAGTGCCTTGGGATTTCTCAAGGAATTGGGTTCCAGGCTCATTGACGTCACCAGAGACCCAAGGGCTTCCAGTTTTTTATTTCAGCGTCTCAGTGTGGCGATCCAGAGGGGAAATGCTTGCCGCGTCCTCGGTTCCTGTCCAGAAGCGGAGGAGCTTCAAGAGATCCATAACCTTTAGGCATTTGTCTTGTATGTTTTGTAACCTTTAAATACACAATAAAGGAAAAAAAAAAAAAAGGGAAGGGGGTGGTAGGAGAAAAGCACACAGAAACTGTATTGGAGGGGACCTACATTCCCTCCAATGCGTTATGTGTGGTTTCCTCCGAGGCTATAGGTCCCCCTTCTTCCAGCCAGAGGTGGTACTCCCTTCCCTATTATATATATTATATATATATATATATATATATATATATATATATATATATATATATATATATATATATATATATATATATATATATATATAGTCTCATTGAATATGACCGCATATTCAGTATTTACTGTCTTCTGGTTTAGGGCTTCTATCCCTCTAACTATTTTCTTAGCATCAGGGCTTCGCTGAAAGAGGAGTTCTCCAAAACTCATTTTCGTCATTTCAAGGCAAAGAAAAAAGTGAATTACTATAGAATGTATTACACTTATTTATACAATTTGCACAACGTTTCGAACCTCCATGGTTCATTCTCAAGTGAAATTAAATTACAGGACTCGTTGATTTATACCCGTACGGGGTCAGGTGATAAAGGTACAATATATATTGTGACGGTAACGCGTTGGGGTTCGGCTGTTCAAAAGCTAGGGGTATGGCCTCGTCACATATAGAAAAAAAAATAGAAAATCTGGAACTTCGTCTGTGGTAAGGTAAGGAGAAGACACGCAAAACACAAGTAAATTTTAACAATGAAATTTTAATTACGTTAAAGAAAGCAAAACATAAATAAAATGGACACACAAATTCGTATAATAAAAGCAATCAAAGTAATAAGAATAATCGAATGACAAAATGAAAAGTTACGTTAAGACAAATGAACAAATAACAAGTGTGAAACAAGTAAGTAGATGCCGGAATATTGGCTTCAAGCTATCACTTCTCTTAGTACACGTAAGCCTTGGGGCTTAGTCTACCAACGAGACGTGTTAACCTGTCGAAAGCACGGGATATTCTGAAGACTGAGGTCGTGGCGGCCCCAGACATCAAGTAGTATGGTGGGTGGAGTGCAGTTGCAGCTAGACCCGTAGCCAATCAGCGATGAGCCGGCGACAAGACAGGTAGTTTGGCGGTTTGAGGTTGAGCAGGTGTTCCTGGCTGCATACGTTTTGCGCTCTGGCAAACCTTGCTGGTGTTGTCGTTGTTGGATCTTTCTTCAATACTTGTTTTATATAGACGTTTATATCAACGTCTTTTGGAGGGAAGAGCAGGCTCAATCTCTTGAAGGAGATTATCGTCACAATATATATATATATATATATATATATATATATATATATATATATATATATATATATATATATATAAGTATATTTTGGTAGCAGTCTTTCCTGTAGACATATATTATTAAATATGACCGAAAAAGTAAGATTAATAATTCTAACACGAATTTTCTCAATGTTTCTTATATTTTTCTTCACTGTTGATGGTAACTGAAAAACCAATTCTCCAAAATTCATTTTTATTTCTAGTCTGACGCGACACTTGAGCGCGTTTCGTAAAACTTATTACATTTTCAAAGACTTTAGTTTACACAGACACAGCTATAACTGAACAGAGCTTAAACATCTTCGATTTTATACCTGCATTTGGGTGAAGTGATATGTAACAACAGTTTTGGATGAGTCGAAAACAAACTTTCAACACAAGACAGAACACGAAACAATGGGTATAATATTTTGTAAGTTAAAGGGAAGAATGGAAGTAACTGCAAAGGGCCTATTGGCCCATATTTCTTGATGCTTCTATATTGGAGCGGAGTCTTGAAGTGGGTAGAATATAGTTGTGCATTAATTGGCTGTTGATTGCTGGTGTCGACTTCTTAATGTGTAGTGCCTCGCAGATATCTAGCCGCCTGCTATCGCTGTATCTATCAATGATTTCCGTGTTTTTTTGTTAAGACTTCTCTGGTGATGGTCTGGTTGTGGGAAGAGATTATATGTTCCTTAATGGAGCCCTGTTGCTTATACATCGTTAATCACTTCACTTCGTTAATCACATTAATCGCTATCACTTGCTTATGCCCGGTCGTGATAGTCAAGTGGATTAAGGCGTCCTGTACATACCAGTTGTGTTGCTCCTTGTAGTATGGGTTCCAGTCACTTCTGGGGTGTGAGTTTTCAGTTATATATATATATATATATATATATATATATATATATATATATATATATATATATATATATATATATATATATATATATATATATATATATATATGGACCGAGAGAACGAGAAACAAGGGACAGGCAGACAGACAGGCACAAAAAATAAAACAAGCCAGAGAGACAGGTGCTAGGGGGTAACCAGACGGGAAGCAGGCTATAGTGTCATTCATGTGTTCAGGATCGTGGAGGCCAGATTGACACGTCACCCTAATCACGTGACCCACAATTAATCTGTGAGGTGAGCTCGCCAGAATCTCCAATCACGCCGCACGCACAGGCAACACACGCACCTTGTGCACGCACACGCGCGCGCGTGCACGGAGAGCAAGGAGGCTGCTCACAGAACTATATGCCACCAAGGCAGTAGAGTCTCACCAGATATCACCATAGCATCTGAGGAGGCTATGGTGGTTACTTTGCATGACGTTAAATAAGGTATACAATCTCATATAAGACAAGGGGCCAACTCAGAGACATTTAGAGACAGAAAGAAAATTGAGGTATCAACACTCAAGAGAGGTGGATTGACAGAAGACCAAAACCTACAGATCAACAGTTGGACTGAACAGTAAAACGAAGGTCTCTCTGTTTGCAAAGTCGGGGTTCAATCCCCCAATGGTCCAATTGGTTGGGCACTATATTCCTTCACTCTACCCTCATATCCCGGCTCCTTGTTTTCAGATCCCTTCCAAGTATTATATTGGCTTAAGAGTTTCCTCCTGATAATTAATGTGCCACACCTTACCTCTTGATAATTACCTCACGTTACAGACCAGCAGCATCCCTGATACCCATCCCTGATACTGTACTGGACCACCAGGAGGAACACTGTGGAGCATTAGGTGGTGACAAGCTGTGTTAAGCGACCGCGGGACAGTCGGAAAACAAGACACACGCTCGTCCTAGAAGTCAGGACATTCAACAAGGATATGCACGACCGTAAGAGGGACAATGCAAATTAAGACAATAAGGAGCAGGGCGGCGCTCCATCAAGTGACCATGAGTTAAGCGAGTATGGCCAATACGCAACCTCGCCAGAGCCGATTCCCATGGCCGGTTACAGTAGTAGGACGACGGCCACGAGGGCACACAACTCTTAAGAGTACACAGTTTGTTACCTAGTAACAGACGACCAACAAGCCTGTCAACGGGTAAGGATGAAGGAATGGATAACCGGGTAAAAGTCGGAATAAGGAATACCTTTATGAGAGATTGGACAAGAGCAGACAGCCTCCCTGGCGGCAGCATCTGCACGCTCATTTAAAGAGACACCAACATGGCTGGGAACCCAACAAAACTCAACTTAAATTTACTGTGAACAAGAAACAGCCAATGCTGGATCTCGACAACCACTGGATGAACCGGATTAAAGGACCCGAGAGCCATGAGGGCACTACGAGAGTCAACAACAACGACACATGAAGATTGACAACGAGAAATCAGGAGACTAAGAGCATAGAGAATAGCATAAATTTCCGCTGTGAAGATGCTAGTCTCCAGTGGTAAGCGACACATATAAGTGCGATCAGGAAAAACAACAGAGTAGCGAACACCGTCCGCAGACTTAGACCCATCGGAGAAGACGGAAACGGAGCGGGAGTGAGAAGAAAAGTGCTCAAGGAAAATGCGTTTTATAACCGTAGGAGGGGTAAAAGCTTTGGTGATGCAGGTTAATTATGTACAAAACTGTGGATGGGGGACTCTCCACGGGGGTAAAGAAGGAACAACACGAGTAGAAATATTAGAAATACGAACTGAAAGAGAATCCTGTAAGCGAGATAACCGGACAGAAAGAGGGAGGTGGTGAAGAGGAACAGGAACCGCAGGAGGGGTAAAAGTTAAAGCCCGACAGAGGCGAGAGGAAGGATGTTGCAAGGACCGCACAAGATAGTGAAGACAGTAGCTATCACGGTGGTCCTGGAAAGATAGGAAGCCAGTGTCAACATACAAGCTGAGGACGGGAGTCGAACGAAAGGCACCAGAACTGAGGCACAACCCAGTATGGTACAAAGCATCAAGACAGCGAATAGTAGAAGGAGAAGCAGAATGAGTAAGCAGGACAACCATAATCGAGCTTAGACTGGACAAGAGAGGAATGTAAAGCGATTAGAGTGCGCCTATCCGCTCCCCAAGAACTATGGGATAATATCTGTGGGAACCGTCTTGTGAGATTTATATTTATTAAATTTATATGAATTTATAGAATTTATATATACGTTAATTTATATATTTCAATAGCAATTGGTATGATGATAAGTGGACTGTATTTCTGCAATAATCTCACAAATCGATCCTTACACATTAGGGGGGTTATATTAAATTTATAAATATGCAGCCAATCAAACTACAGTATTAAACTACATATATTAGTATACATTGAGGAGGTTCCTTATCTTATTTGTACAGCAGGCCTTAGTCCACCAGGTATAACTAGGATGTAGGTACAAAATTATCCTCATTTGAGGCTGCTTCCATCACCCAGTAACTGATATACCACGCTTGCTTCCTCTTCTTGACCTGTCAAAGGGCGCTAGCTGTAAAGCCAGAATCCTAATATATGACAGGTATATCAGAGAAAACACTGTATAATGAATCAGATAAGAACCATGGCTTAATTACCTTTTGTATGAGGCGAGTTCGCATTCTAACCGGTTCGCCTAATATCTACCTAACATTAATGGCCAAAAATGATTAGATAAACGGGTTTTGGTAGAACACTTCCCTTGATTATTGTTGACAGCATGTTGATGATGGTAGAACACTAATATGATCTCCATTACACTTCGTCCAAGAGAAATGATAGGAGCCGAATTTACTCCTGGCGCCTCTAGTCTTAACAACAATGGCTGACCCCTCCTTCCTCACTGACGCCTCTGCTTTGTCCAGATATCAGTAACTGATAGAAGGGTCACATTTACTTTATTTTGATACTAATAATTAAGTTAATTTAAATAAGATGTTTTTATGATGGTAAAAGTCCAAAGACTAATGTATTTAAGAATAATTTCTAACACAATAGCTGGTGAATTTATAATAGTATGTGGCAATGATATCCCGTTTTCTATTGACGGAAAATTCCACTACAAGCTACATTTTCTATGGGTTAACTTGTGTATACAACGGCAGCAATATTATCTGCAATTGCATGTAATATTATTAAATGGTGTTGGATTTTCCGACAATATCCAAAGGAGGGTAAGGGCTTTAGAGCATTTAACATGGAGGTAAGAGATATGGAGCGACCAAGACAAACGAGTGTCAAAAATCAACCCCAAAAGCTTAGCAGAATCCTTGTACACAATGGGGTGACCATAAAGTATTGTGGGTTGGTGTTGTTGTTGATCCTTCTTTATGGACAACCCAACCCAAAACTCGGTAGAGTGCTTATACTTTACCAGGAGATCACCCTGGGCGCTTCTGGCTCTTGGAGAGAGGCTCAACGTCACATGTTTAGGGGATGCGGCTCCAATACTTAGCCTCGTTGTCACGTGCACACACCCACTCGAGCCGCTGTGACTCCCCACTCTCTCCTTATGTGATATGATCTCCTCAATCTCCTTTGTTTTATTGATTATTCCGTTCTACCCTGTCCACAGCTGTGGCTCTTGGTTCTTTCTCTCCTTCTTTCCTACTTCCTGGGAATCCTCACTAGGACAAGGGCAAACACCAGCAAATTTGAATACATTTACTGGACAAAGCACATACACAATACATGCGCACATATAACAATAATAATAATGAATCCTACACTTTTTACTATTTCAGTCAGGTTGCACTCCAACACCATCAGAACTCTATCATCAGCTTATCAAGCGGTATCCTATCTCCTGATTCACCACCTAATACTACCAACCTCCTCAAGTAGGTCAAGTCTTATAACACAATGTTGCACTATCTGCAAGAGAATATATATCTGTAAACATGTGCAAGGAAAATCAGCGTATGAATGCAATAACATAAATGTTAGTATAAATGTTCCTTGATATACAACAATGATCCATCGATCACCCTATCAGTCCTAGAACACTTATGTATGTCTCTGCAGGTGATCCAGCCTACGACTGTAACTCTATACTTCAGTATAAATACTCCTTGGCACAAAAATGGCAAACAATCACTCACCTTTCACTGCGTCTTGCACGCTAATGACAACCAAACACTCTACCAACTCCCTACAAGTAATCAACCAGAACTTCCCTTCCACATCTGGAAGTTCACTACCCTGACATCTTCAGGTTCTTCCGGGTTTATCTACCAGGATCCTCCGCAGCTCTTCCAGGCTGCTACACCATGAAGTTTCCTCGAGCAACAATGGTGCTTCACCACTGACATTACAGAAGCACGTGACACTCCTCTTCACTGCTTCTCCTCACAGCTCGAGGTTCTACTCTTCACTGTGGGGCTACTCTTCCTCAGAGTACACTACTCATTCCACAGTCTTGGAGTAGTCGAGGGCGCTCTCCCTCTCACGGAGTCTGATCAGGGCGCTCCCACGACCCACGATAATGTCTCTGGGCGTCTTAACAAACTCTCCTTACCGTCCAGGACTTGAGACCACAACGTTCCCAGCTCGATTCCACAGCTGGAACGTCTGCACACTTCCTTTCTCTTGAAGGTATATCCAACAGGGGATCCTCTCCAATGGGAGCTCAAATGGAGTGCAGCTTCCCCTCACGATGTTTGGTACTCAAGTGGGGTCAGAGCCCTCTTGAAGCGAGCCTCACGCCTCCAGCAAATTATCCACACCTCATAACCAGTCATTTATCTATTTTCTTATTCACTGCCCACATTCTTAAACTCTCTGTAAAATTTACCCAATTATTTTTTACATATGAATCATCATGTCTGTATATCTCCGACCTCCTAGTCAGGTCAGGCTTGATAGAATAATTCTCAAAGGGGAGACTCGCTTTTCGGCTACTTGGGATCATAACAAAAGCGACAAAGAAGGACGAAGAATGACACGCTTCCCAGTAAAAGTCATAGCACAAGTCTTAGATGTAGAGAACCTGAAGCCATGATCAGTGGCCCAAGACGACACGGCATCAATCGCAAGTTGAAGCCAGCGTTTATAGAAAGGCGAATCATCACCCTGACAGCAAAGGGTAAGATCGCCGACATAAAGAGCGGAGAAGACGCCTGAAGGAAGATAGGAAAGAAGACCATTGAGGGCATCCAGAAAAAGAGTAGTGCTCTGAACACTACCCTGGGGCACACCTTCATATTGCTGAAAAGAGGCAGAGAGAGCAGTACCAAACCTCACCCGAAAGGAACGACGAGAGAGGAAGCTGCGGAGAAAGAGAGGGAGATGACCACGAAGGCCAAAAGAATGAAGCTGGGATAAAATATGATATCGCCAAGTGGTGTCGTAAGCTTTTTCCAGGTCAAAAAGGACGGCAACAACGGAGATCTTCGCAGCAAAAGCAGTAGGAATATAGACCTCCAAGTTCACCAGGACATCTGTTGTGCTGCGGCACTTGCGGAAACCAAATTGAGAAGGGGAGAGGTGGTGATGGTGTTCTAAGAACCACATCAGACGAACGTTAACCATACGTTCAAAGAGTTTTTTAGGCACAACTTGTTAGGGCAATAGGGCGAAAGTCCTTACGGGATGTTCCCAGAGACCCTGGTTTGCAAACAGGGAGGACAACGGCATCGAGCCAGTCCCCAGGGACTGACGACGCCTCCCAGATCCGATTATACAGACTCAGTAAATACTGAGACGTGCACGGAGGGAGATGGCGAAGCATCTCATAATGAATGCCATCGGAGCCCGCCGCCATAGAACCGCAGAGGCCCAGGGCAGACCAAAGTTCAGAGAGAAAATGGATCGTTATAGGAAAGGCGAAGATGAGTACAGAAATCCAAAGGACAAGATTCATGGACAGGTTTACGAAGAAGGAAAGAGAGAGGGAAGGTGAAAACCAGAGCTAACAGAAGAAAAGTGGAAACCAAGTTCAATAGCGACCTACAACGGATCCGCCACAAGAGTACCACGGAGGTGAAGGACCGGTGAACTCACTCACTCTTGGTACTCTTGTGGATACGCTTCCAGATCTGTGGCAGAGGAGTTTCGGACGTAATGGTGGAGACATATATAAGACGCCCAACATTCACGTTTAGTCATATGGATGGCCCTACGGGCCACAGCACTCGCCTTCCGTAATAAAAGAAAAGAATCAGCCGTCTGCCGGCGGCAGTCTCTCTTCCAGGCTGCACACTTACAGTGGACAGCCCGAGCCCAGTCTGTATTCCACCAGGGAACGCACTTCCATGGGCTCTGAGAGGAAGAGCGAGGAATAGAGCGGAGGGCAGCATCGAAGACGGTGTCATGAAAAAGGAGGAGAGAGTGAGGGAGAGGTCAGAGAGTAGCACTGAGGGTAAATAGGTTCCAGTCTGCCTTAGCAAACTGCCACCTAGGGAAGGAGAGGGGAGGGTGAAAAGAGAAAAAGGTAACAAGGATGGGGAAATGGTCACTGCCATGGAGGTCATCAAGAACCTGCCACGTGAAATCTAAGTAAAGAGAAGATGAGCAAAGAGAAAGATCAAGACAGGAAAGTGTGCGAGTCCGAGAACAAATGCGTGGGCTCACCAGAATTCAGAAGAGACAGGGAAGAAGAGAGGATGAACAGCTCAAGAATGTGAACCAGGGTGTTCGTCAGAACATCACCCCAAAGGGAATGAGGACAATTGAAATCACCCAGCAGGAGCACAGGCTCTGGCAAGGAGTCCAGTAGGTGTTTCAGATCGGGAAGAGAAAGTGGAACACTAGGGGGGGGGGGGGGGAGAAAGGAATTATCAAGGAAAAGTGCCAAGCCATTACGACTATAAAGCACTGGGAAGGGGTCAGGATAAGGATTTGGGATGGGATTGGGGAAGGAATGGTGCCCCAACCACTTGGAGGGTCGGGGATTGAACGCCGATCTGCATGAAGCGAGACCGTCGCTCTACCGTCCAGTCCAAGTGGTTGGGTAGGGGGGGGGAAGATAAATAGAACAAACTGTGTACCATTTCCTCACAAAGATACGAGCAGCAGAACAATGGAGAGGCAAAAGAAAAAGTAAGGGGACAAAGAGAACATCAGAGCGAATCAAGAGAGCAGAAGAGTTAGGAGCCCAGCAACAGCTGGGGGGGTGGGGGGAGAAAGGAATATCAACAAAAGCGACCAGAACGAGCTCCAAGCATCGGCTCCTGGAGACAGACACAAAGGGGCGAAAACTGCGAAATCGGAAGCTGGAGTTCGAGGAAATGCGTAATAACCACGAACGTTCCATTGAAGAATTGACATCGACGAGAAGAGGAAGGACAGCCACAGAGAACTAGTCTAAGTAAACGGTTTGGAACAGGATGTTCATGTACCAGTTACTTGCCTGCTCGCTCCAGAGTTTGAGTCCGGTGTTGAGAGTAAGTCCGTTGTAGCCTTGACCAAGTTAGAGTTATTTATTCTAACCAAGATGGCTTGGAAAAGGATGTCAGGTTGGCAGTTACTTGCCCACTCGCTCCAGTTTTAGAGTCATTGCCTTTGTGTACGTTAAGTAGGACTAACCCCAAGATATCTGCGAGTAGTAAGGAGACAGTCTGTGATGTAGATCCACTGTTGGAGAGTGGGGGAGATCATCGAAATGATCAACTTCTGTCGAGCAGATGGAGACCTATTGAGCCTCCCTCTTCAGTTGACTGTGAGAGTATAACCGAGCTTAGTAGTTTTAGTGATTGTAAAGAGTCAGTACTCCAAGCATCTCAAGATTATGTCACGGGAGGACAATTTGGCAAATTATGTTTAACAGTTAATAGTGATAATATTTTTTTCTAAGCTTAAATTGCATTATGGAGTTGCCAGTTATTCTTGTTCCAGGTGGATCAGGTAGTTTAAACCAGGTGGTTTCACATTGTGTAATGCGACTCAAAGTGTTCTGAAGGCTTTAATGCAAACTGTTGTTGTTCCACAGAACCCATACTAACTTGTTGAAATGGACTGTGTATCACCTATGTCCAGAACCAGTGTTAAGTTCAAGTGTTGTATTGATTCTCAGAGGCAGAGTGGTGTTGTAGGATTTTGTCAAACTTTGAAGCAGAGGTTCAAGGTAACAGATGTGAGTTCCAAGTTAGAGTGGGACGTGGTTATCCCCCCCCCCCCCCTGTTTTGTTTGTTAATGAGTGTGTAGGGTTACAGGTTGTCCTTGGGTGGTTCCCAGGTAATCTGGTTTTCATCTACCAGGTGATAAGACCCCAAACACTGTTGCTGAATTGCTTGATGTCACCAGGAGGAAAACACTTGCTGTGTGAAGTTCAGAGTAAGGGTTGTCCATGCTTCAGAGTGAGTCTGATACTTTCATGGGAGGCCAAGGTGGCTATAAGAGATTGTGTGGTAATAAAGTTCACAGTGATGAGGTGTGAGCTTGTTCTTGTGTTGTTACCTTGTCTGGGCACTTTCTTGTTCTATCACTCTGATGGTTCTTGCAGAGTCGGGAAGACTGAATGATTTGTCCAACACTGGTTGTCACCTGAGTCAGTTCAGACAGGTGTTCCTTGCACTTTTCCTGGTTGTTCTTGTTTGTTTCAACAGGCATAAGAGGTCAACTTCTAAGTCCTGTTGTACTGTTGGTGGTTCCAAGAGTGAAGAAGTCTCGGATGTGTCGGAGTGGTCTAACCCTGTTTATTCTACTTTTAGTGACATATGGCCGATGCTGTTTGTTTCACAGAAGATCCAGAGTGTTGGAGACCAGAGGTTCCTGAGGGGTTTATACCAGATCAACCCCATTCACTAGGAGAATTCCCTTAACCACCCTTCATCAATGCCAATTCATCTCAGTGTATTAACTCTACCGAAAAGGAGTGGAAACCAGTGGAAAATCTATCCACTCATACAACCCAGGATGTCGCAGCTCGGGAAGTGTTCATGGTATCCTAAACAGAGTTGTAGTTGTTAGAGTTCACTACATCCAGGTCCAGGTAACTTATATCTACTTATTGAAGTGCTCCAGGATGAAAATTGTTGGATCTGTATTATCTGTTTACATAAGATAGTGCAATTTAGGATGTTGAGTAAATACTTTATATTGATGTGCTGGTGTAACCTGTTCCTTATTAATAATGTGCATTGTGGTGTTATTGGATTACTACCAGGTTAGAAGTGAAACCTGTTAAGTGGAAACCTTCTATATTAGATTTTGTTGTCCAGACTGTCATTTATTTGGATGTATGTATTGTACTAAAGTCAAATGTGAATTTTGCTAAGTGTGGTGAGTATAGTAGGAGCAAATGTTGTGATGAACAGAGAGTGAGAATTTACCTCAGGTATTTGGGAGTACTAAATAAGATAGCGCCCTGGAGAGATAAAGGTGTTGAGTATCCAAGGTGTACAGTTATAGATACACTAAAGTGGGGAGACACTGTTTCAGAATGTAATGATGAAAATGTATATTGTATAGTTACTACAGAGAATTGTTCTTAAATAAAGAATGTAATGTCAACTATTGAACTTTGGATTATTTCCATATTTAGTTATTTCATTCCATTGGCATTAATGAACTGACTACAGAAGTTAAGATTCAGACTGTTCTTTTCTTGCAAGGAGATGTACCTTGTTAAATATTATATTAGTGATTTTTTACAGATTGTGCAGGAATGTTGCTTGTGTATTTCTGATTGTATTTCAATTGTCATATACCGTTTATATATTGGTTCAGAAGGTAATGTTTTCATTAGGAAGTTCAGCGTCAATAATTATGATTTGATTATGAGTTATCAGTATTGTACTCACCTGCACTCAAAAAATGAAATCAACCTTCAGTTAATTTCATTTTTCTTTAAGGACGGGGAGGGATGTTACGAATCCATATATTTGATTCTAACATTTATCATGATAAACATGTATGTTCATTATGCCTTTCCTCAGTAATTTAAACATTATATCCATTTGTTTTCCAGTATACATGTTTGATTTATATGTAGCATGCTGTAGCATGCTGTAGTGTGCCTGTATGTAATATTTTGCTAATGCTATTGCATGTTCATTCCTGTGGGGGGAGACCGTGGCGTCTCATGGGGGGGTGACCATATTGGGGATGTTCCAGTAATGCGTGCAGTGTATACAGTTAGCGGCACTGATTCACCCCTGTAATTATTCCTCTTTATTGATTGTATTTATTTTCTTAATTACACCTTAGCAGTGTTATATGCATATTAGTTTAGTTATAATTATGTTCTTAAGTATTACTCTCTGATAGCAGAGTATCTAGAGGTTTCGTGTGGTGTTTAGTTGGTAGTGTGTAGGCTTCATGCCTGCATGCTCCGGGAGCACGCCAGTCGAGTGGGTGGACCTGACTGCGGCGGACATGTTGTTGGGATAATTCTTTGGTACCTGTTTATTGTTTAGTAACATAGCTAATTGCCTGGTTAGACCATTGTTTGCTGACTCATCTATTCATATAAGATTTAAAATTGTGATCAGTTAAATGGTTGTGTTATTTTATTTTGGTGCAATAATATTTCTGGCTGCCTGTATTTTCATTATGATGTTTGTATGTTCTTTGTTACCCTTACTTTAAGTATATTGCTTTGTTGAGTAAGCAGTGGAATTATTTACCCTAGACACTTTTAGTAGGCAAGGTCGTATTATTATATATTTTTGACAACTGTGAAAGTAGAGGAACAATACCCAGAGGTCAAGGGGCCATTAAAGGGGGAAGGGCTATGAGGTTGGGAAAGGACAGAGGGAAGGAATTGTGTCCAACCACTTGGATGGTCGGGGATTGAACGCCGACCTGCATGAAGCGAGACCGTCGCTCAACTGTCCAGCCCAAGTGGTTGGACAGGGAAGGAAGGTTTCAAAACGTCATGAAAAACGTTAACTGAAAGTTTCCTCTTCTAACCTAACCAAGAAAGCTGGAGGACTCGAACAGAAAACGGGACTGTACATCACTTTCGTGAGCCGATTTCATTTCAAATTACGTCCATTTTTGGCCATAGCGCGCATACGAGCGTAAAGCGACGTTATTTTTAAGAGGACGGGTTGCGCGCGCGCACACACACACACACACACTTACAAACACAAAATTGCATACAAAATAGTAACAGGGATCGATAAAATTGACAGGGAAGATTTCCTGAGACCTGGAACTTCAGGAACTAAACTAACTAAACAAAGCTGCCGAAGACACAAAGGTAACAGAGTGGTAGACGGTTGGAACAAGTTAGGTGAGGTGGTGGTGGTGGTGGAGGCCAAAAACCAGCAGTAGTTTCAAAACTTTATATGATAAAGAATACTAAAACATGACTCTACGAGCGTGGCTCTCATCCTGTAACTACACTTTGGTAATTGTACACTTTTAGTGAGGTACGGGGGGCTGTGGCGGCGCCTTGAGCCACTGTCAAGGTAACTCAAGGTAACTCAACGCTTTTGGTTAAATTTCTCAATTGCTTGAAGATGTTTCGGGTCAATATCTTGACCTTCCCCCTTCGCCAGCTTCTCCCGAAGCTCATTGTACATTTTCTTTTTATTGTTCCGATTTGCCTTTTTCATCTTTTTCATTTTTTTAAAATACTCTGCCCGGTCCTACTCGGGTCCTGACACCCCGAGCGGCGCCGCTTCGCCCGGACCGCTCTGGTCCACCCGGTCCGGCTCCCCTTCCTGGCTCTGGCCCATCTGTTCCCCTTCCTGGCTCTGGTCCATCTGTTCCTCTTCCTGGCTCTGGCCCATCTGTTCCCCTTCCTCGCTCTGGTCCATCTGTTCCTCTTCCTGGCTCTGGCCCATCTGTTCCCCTTCCTGGCTCTGGTCCATCTGTTACCCTTCCTAGCTCTGGCCCATCTGTTCCCCTTCCTCGCTCAGGCCCATCTGTTCCCCTTCCTCGCTCTGGCCCATCTGTTCCCCTTCCTCGCTCTGGCCCATCTGTTCCCATTCCTGGCTCTGGTCCATCTGTTCCCCTTCCTGGCTCTGGTCCATCTGTTCCCCTTCCTGGCTCTGGTCCATCTGTTCCCCTTCCTGGCTCTGGCCCATCTGTTCCCCTTCCTGGCTCTGGTCCATCTGTTCCCCTTCCTGGCTCTGGTCCATCTGTTCCCCTTCCTGGCTCTGGCCCATCTGTTCCCCTTCCTGGCTCTGGCCCATCTGTTCCCCTTCCTGGCTCTGGCCCATCTGTTCGCCTTCCTCGCTCTGGCCCATCTGTTCCCCTTCCTGGCTCTGGCCCATCTGTTCCCCTTCCTCGCTCTGGCCCATCTGTTCCCCTTCCTCGCTCTGGCCCATCTGTTCCCCTTCCTCGCTCTGGCCCATCTGTTCCCCTTCCTCGCTCTGGCCCATCTGTTCCCCTTCCTCGCTCTGGCCCATCTGTTCCCCTTCCTGGCTCTGGCCCATCTGTTCCCCTTCCTCGCTCTGGCCCATCTGTTCCCCTTCCTCGCTCTGGCCCATCTGTTCCCCTTCCTCGCTCTGGCCCATCTGTTCCCCTTCCTCGCTCTGGCCCATCTGTTCCCCTTCCTCGCTCTGGCCCATCTGTTCCCCTTCCTCGCTCTGGCCCATCTGTTCCCCTTCCTCGCTCTGGCCCATCTGTTCCCCTTCCTCGCTCTGGCCCATCTGTTCCCCTTCCTCGCTCTGGCCCATCTGTTCCCCTTCCTCGCTCTGGCCCATCTGTTCCCCTTCCTCGCTCTGGCCCATCTGTTCCCCTTCCTCGCTCTGGCCCATCTGTTCCCCTTCCTCGCTCTGGCCCATCTGTTCCCCTTCCTCGCTCTGGCCCATCTGTTCCCCTTCCTCGCTCTGGCCCATCTGTTCCCCTTCCTGGCTCTGGCCCATCTGTTCCCCTTCCTCGCTCTGGCCTACCTGTTCCCCTTCCTCGCTCTGGCCCATCTGTTCCCCTTCCTCGCTCAGGCCCATCTGTTCCCCTTCCTGGCTCTGGCCCATCTGTTCCCCTTCCTCGCTCTGGCCCATCTGTTCCCCTTCCTCGCTCTGGCCCATCTGTTCCCCTTCCTCGCTCTGGCCCATCTGTTCCCCTTCCTCGCTCTGGCCCATCTGTTCCCCTTCCTCGCTCTGGCCCATCTGTTCCCCTTCCTCGCTCTGGCCCATCTGTTCCCCTTCCTGGCTCTGGCCCATCTGTTCCCCTTCCTCGCTCTGGCCCATCTGTTCCCCTTCCTGGCTCTGGCCCATCTGTTCCCCTTCCTGGCTCTGGCCCATCTGTTCCCCTTCCTCGCTCTGGCCCATCTGTTCCCCTTCCTGGCTCTGGCCCATCTGTTCCCCTTCCTGGCTCTGGTCCATCTGTTCCCCTTCCTGGCTCTGGTCCACCTGTTCCCCTTCCTGGCTCTGGCCCATCTGTTCCCCTTCCTGGCTCTGGCCCATCTGTTCCCCTTCCTGGCTCTGGCCCATCTGTTCCCCTTCCTGGCTCTGGCCCATCTATTCCCCTTCCTGGCTCTGGCCCATCTGTTCCCCTTCCTGGCTCTGGCCCATCTGTTCCCCTTCCTGGCTCTGGCCCATCTGTTCCCCTTCCTGGCTCTGGACCTCCTGGTCCAATTCGGAGCTAAGTAGTTCGGTCACATCGCCCGGACTCCGCTCATTCGTCAGCCTAAGTTCTGAAGGAGACTGTTTCCCTACGTGTCCGTCCGAACAGCAACTGAAGCAGCGGCCGAAGAGCTTCTTAAGCCACTTTAAGAACCCCATTGAAACTCTCTACCAGATATTCCAGATGATACCAGATACTAAATGATATGAGTGAATGACACCAGATAATAAAAAGATAATAATACGACCTTGTTGACTGCTCCATCTCTGCTTCATATCACACACGCGCTCATAATTAGTTAGCTCAGATGGTGAGTGGATATAAGGTAAGATATCAGAGCATCAAATATCAGGAGAAAGCACTAAGCAATTACGATTATATCACACTTGGAAGGGACAGGCGGATAAGGAGTTAGGGGTAAGACGAAGGGAAAGGAATGGTGCCCAAACCTAACACAACATTCCCACTTGGACGGTCGGGGATTGAACGCAGACCTGCAAGAAGTGCTTGGCCAAACAATGGATGTAAACTGGATACGTTTAGATTGATGAAACTCCTGGGTAAAGACTGCTTTGAAAACTGTGTTTGTTGTAATAACTTGAGTATACTATGTAACGGTGACGGGTATAGTGACGGGTGGTGTAGTATAGTGCATACAAGAGTACTGTGTAGTGACTGATATAGTGACGGGTGGTGTAGTATAGTGAAGGCATGAATACTGTGTGGTGACGGAGATAGTGACGAGTGGTGTAGTATAGTGAAGGCATGAATACTGTGTGGTGACGGAGATAGTGACGAGTGGTGTAGTATAGTACATACATGAGTACTGTGTGGTGTAATGACGACTGATATAGTGACGGGTGGTGTAGTATAGTGAAGGTATGAGTACTGTGTGGTGACGGGTATAGTGACGAGATGTGTAGTATAGTGAAGGTTTGAGTACTGTGGTGACAGGTATTGTGACGAGTGTGTAGTATAGTGCACACTAGAGTACTGTGTGGTGACTGATATAGTGACGGGTGTAGTATAGTGCATACAAGAGTACTGTGGAGTGACTGATATAGTGACGAGTGGTGTAGTATAGTGCACACTAGAGTACTGTGTAGTGACTGATATAGTGACGGGTATAGTGACGGGTGGTGTAGTATAGTGCATACAAGAGTACTGTGTAGTGACTGATATAGTGACGAGTGGTGTAGTATAGTGCACACTAGAGTACTGTGTGGTGACTGATATAGTGACGGGTGTAATATAGTGCATACAAGAGTACTGTGGAGTGACTGATATAGTGACGGGTGGTGTAGTATAGTGCATACAAGAGTACTGTGTAGTGACTGATATAGTGACGGGTGGTGTAGTATAGTGCATACAAGAGTACTGTGTAGTGACTGATATAGTGACGGGTATAGTGACGGGTGGTGTAATATAGTGCATACAAGAGTACTGTGTCGTGACAGATATAGTGACGGGTGGTGTAGTATAGTGAAGGCCTGAGGACTGATTGGTGACGGGGATAGTGATGAGTTGTGTAGTATAGTGAAGGTATGAGTACTGTGTGGTGACGGGTATAGTGACGAGTTGTGTAGTATAGTGAAGACATAAGTATTGTGTGGTGACGGGTATAGTGACGAGTTGTGTAGTATAGTGAAGGCATAAGTATTGTGTGGTGACGGGTATAGTGACGAGATGTATAGTATAGTGAAGGTATGAGTACTGTATGATGATATGGATAGTGACGTGGTGTAGTATAGTGAAGGCATGAGTACTATGTGGTGACGGGTATAGTGACGAGTTCTGTAGTATAGTGAAGGCATGAGTATTGTGTTGTGACGGTTATAGTGACGAGTTGTGTAGTATAGTGAAGGCATGAGTACTGTATGGTGACAGGTATAGTGACGAGTGGTGTAGTATAGTGACGTATAGTGAAGACATGAATACTGTTTAGTGATAGGTATAGTGACGAGTTGTGTAGTATAGTGAAAGTATGAGTAATGTGTGGTGACGGATTTAGTGACGATTAGTGTAGTGTAGTGAAGGTATGAGTACTGTGTGGTGAGGTGAGGACAAGGATCAGGGATATGAGGACTAGGAGCTGAGATATGAGGACAAGGAGCTGGGATATGAGGACAAGGAGCTGGGATATGAGGACAAGGAGCTGGGATATGAGGACAAGGAGCTGGGATGTACAACAGTGAGTGGTGAATGGTAATGGTGACTGGTACAACAGTGAGTGGTGAGTGGTAATGGTGACTGGTACAACAGTGAGTGGTGAGTGGTAATGGTGACTGTCACAACAGTGAGTGGTGAGGGGTAATGGTGACTGTCACAACAGTGAGTGGTGAGGGGTAATGATGACTGTCACAACAGTGAGTGGCGAGTGGTAATGATGACTGTCACAACAGTGAGTGGTGAGGGGTAATGGTGACTGTCACAACAGTGAGTGGTAATGGTGACTAGCACAACAGTGAGTGGTAATGGTGACTGTCACAACAGTGAGTGGTGAGTGGTAATGGTGACTGGTACAACAGTGAGTGGTGAGTGGTAATGGTGACTGTCACAACAGTGAGTGGTGAGGGGTAATGGTGACTGTCACAACAGTGAGGGGTAATGGTGACTGGCACAACAGTGAGTGGTAATGGTGACTGTCACAACAGTGAGTGGTAATGGTGACTGGCACAACAGTGAGTGGTAATGGTGACTGTCACAACAGTGAGCGGTGAGTGGTAATGGTGACTGGTACAGCAGTGAGTGGTGAGTGGTAATGGTGACTGTCACAACAGTGAGTGGTGAGGGGTAATGGTGACTGTCACAACAGTGAGGGGTAATGGTGACTGGCACAACAGTGAGTGGTAATGGTGACTGTCACAACAGTGAGTGGTGAGTGGTAATGGTGACTGGTACAACAGTGAGTGGTGAGTGGTAATGGTGACTGTCACAACAGTGAGTGGTGAGGGGTAATGGTGACTGTCACAACAGTGAGTGGTGAGGGGTAATGGTGACTGGCACAAGAGTGAGTGGTGAGGGGTAATGGTGACTGTCACAACAGTGAGTGGTAATGGTGACTGGCACAACAGTGAGTGGTAATGGTGACTGCTACAACAGTGAGTGGTGAGGGGTAATGGTGACTGTCACAACAGTGAGTGGTGAGGGGTAATGGTGACTGTCACAACAGTGAGTGGTGAGGGGTAATAGTGACTGGCACAACAGTGAGTGGTGAGGGGTAATGGTGACTGTCACAACAGTGAGTGGTGAGGGGTAATAGTGACTGTCACAACAGTGAGTGGTAATGGTGACTGTCACAACAGTGAGTGGTAATGGTGACTGTCAAAACAGTGAGTGGTAATGGTGACTGTCACAACAGTGAGTGGTAATGGTGACTGTCACAACAGTGAGTGGTAATGGTGACTGTCACAACAGTGAGTGGTAATGGTGACTGTCACAACAGTGAGTGGTAATGGTGACTGTCACAACAGTGAGTGGTAATGGTGACTGTCACAACAGTGAGTGGTAATGGTGACTGTCAAAACAGTGAGTGGTAATGGTGACTGTCAAAACAGTGAGTGGTAATGGTGACTGTCAAAACAGTGAGTGGTAATGGTGACTGTCACAACAGTGAGTGGTAATGGTGACTGTCACAACAGTGAGTGGTAATGGTGACTGTCACAACAGTGAGTGGTAATGGCGACTGTCACAACAGTGAGTGGTAATGGTGACTGTCACAACAGTGAGTGGTAATGGTGACTGTCACAACAGTGAGTGGTAATGGTGACTGTCACAACAGTGAGTGGTAATGGTGACTGTCACAACAGTGAGTGGTGAGTGGTAACGGTGACTGTCACAACAGTGAGTGGTAATGGTGACTGTCACAACAGTGAGTGGTAATGGTGACTGTCACAACAGTGAGTGGTAATGGTGACTGCCACAACAGTGAGTGGTAATGGTGACTGTCACAACAGTGAGTGGTAACGGTGACTGTCACAACAGTGAGTGGTAATGGTGACTGTCACAACAGTGAGTGGTAACGGTGACTGTCACAACAGTGAGTGGTAATGGTGACTGTCACAACAGTGAGTGGTAATGGTGACTGTCACAACAGTGAGTGGTAATGGTGACTGTCACAACAGTGAGTGGTAATGGTGACTGTCCCACCAGTGAGTGGTAATGGTGACTGTCACAACAGTGAGTGGTGTGCCTGGTAGTGTGGTCAGCCAGGCTGTTATTAAGACGCTAAGCTGCCCGGCGTATGAATCACAGCCCGGTTGATCAGGTATATCCTCTTTCCTGGCGATACAAGGAATGCTACTGCCTTCACGCGTCGTCCCTCGTGCCGGAGCTGTCTTGCCATCTCCACAATCACCTCTGATTGTGCGACACACAATCACCTCTGATTGTGCGACACACAATCACTACAGGAGATCTCAGCTACTCATAAAGGGAAGAGACCATTAGGAAGCTGACGGACGAAGAGACAGAGACAGACAGACGCGAATACGGACAGCGGAGGATCAACATTAAACTAGTGACGATGGTTACGGTGATAAAGATAGTGTAGTGAAGATGATTACGGTGTATAGTGATGGTGGTTGAATAGTAAAGACTGGTACAGTGAGAAATGTGTAATAATGAAGACGTTTACAATGATAGTGTATAGTGAAAGTTTTAAGTGGTGATGATAGTGAGTATAGTGAAGATGATAATAGTGATGTTTACAGTGATGATAATAGTGAATACTGAGAATGTTGACAGTGAAGGTAGTGTGTGTGGTGGATGATAGTGTATAATGAAGAACTTTACAGTGATGAAGATAGTGTGTAGTGAAGATGAGGCCTCAGTCACCCGGGCAACGCCGGGTATCTCCCCCCCACCCCCCGGCCCCTCTAGTATTGTATATTGCTCAAAAACTCATCTGTCGTTGACATACAGAAAATACACTTATCGCCATACAATGAATACATTAGCTCCCAAAAATATGATGTCTTTCATGAGACTACATAATCTATAGTCATTTTACCTGTTTAACACAAACTCTGAATCATATTACAAAACAATTAGAAACAGACAAACACACCAAAGCCTCATGCACTAAATCAAACAACCAAACACATGTACAAGTATGTTTATTGAGACAAGAAAGAAATACATCTCAAAGGGACAGAGAAGCTTAGGCTATTTCTACCCTCCTCAAACACATGTAATTGTTGCTTAACGCACCTATCAGTGTTTACCTATTAGTGCTCACCTGGAGAGGAAGATTATAGTATAAAATATTTTTGGTTGGCCACACGTGACTATACATCACCTGCTCTTAACTTTAAACATATTCAAACACCCACACACGCGTTTGTTATCCCCGTGTGACTTTACAACACCTGCGCTTAACTTTAACACATATTCAAACACCCCCTCCCCTCCCCCCCACACACACACACATGTTTGTTGGCCACACGTGACTATTCAACACCTGCTCTTAACTTTAAACATATTCAAACACCGAACAAACTGTTCTCTTACAAATTACGTCTGAATTTGGCCGTTTGACCGTATAGTTAAAGTTACCTGAAATCAACTATTACACCGAGTTGGTGCACTGTAGCAGTTAGTGAGCAGTTACCCATCCCCGGGGTTGATGTTATTGTGGGTAATGATTTTGACAAGTGTCAAGTTATTGGGACAGAGTGTCATATCATGTTTAATAAACCTAGTTGTGTGCAGGCCCAGCCCGATGCTGTGGATGGTGTTATCTACCCTACCTGTGCTGAGCTCAGTTGTAAGAGTGAACAGCCTGTTGCAGTGGATGGTGTTATCTACCCTGCCCGTGCTGAGCTCAGTTCTGTGAGTGAACAGCCTGTTGTAGTGGATGGTGTAATCTACCCTACCTGTGCTGAGTCCAGTTCTATCACTGCTCACTGTTGTCAGTTCTGTTACTACCAAGGTATTTGTTCCAGAGTCCAGGACCCCTTCAGGGGTCAAGTGGGAGGTGGATTTTCAGGATTCATTTGTGGCTAACCTGGTTGTTGAGAGTAAGTCTGGTACTATGACCCCGATTTATTCTAACCAAGTAAGTAATTATCAAAACAAGGCACCAAACCGGGAAGGTTATGAAGCACCATCAAATGTGCGGGATAATCAGAGGACGCTAAATATCACCAAGGATGCCAATACGAGAACAGAAAGGCATAAGGCGAACGATATCATAAGTATCCGAGTCACCAAGAATATTATCGAGGGACAATGTGTACCCGAGAGGCAGCACTGAGTCAGAGGAGGGGGACGTCTTATCTTCCAGCGGCTGATTGAGGTATGTTGCAGCAACAATGTACCGCAACATTGCAGCAACAATGTACCACAACATTGCAGCAACAATGTACCACAACATTGCAGCAACAATGTACCGCAACATTGCAGCAACAATGTACCACAACATTGCAGCAACAATGTACCATAACATTGCAGAAACAATGTACCATAACATTACAGCAACAATGTACCACAACATTACAGCAACAATGTACCATAACATTGCAGCAACAATGTACCATAACATTACAGCAACAATGTACCAAAACATTACAGCAACAATGTACCACAACATTGCAGCAACAATGTACCACAACATTGCAGCAACAATGTACCACAACATTGCAGCAACAATGTACCATAACATTACAGCAACAATGTACCACAACATTACAGCAACAATGTACCATAACATTGCAGCAACAATGTACCATAACATTACAGCAACAATGTACCATAACATTACAGCAACAATGTACCAAAACATTACAGCAACAATGTACCACAACATTGCAGCAACAATGTACCACAACATTGCAGCAACAATGTACCATAACATTACAGCAACAATGTACCAAAACATTACAGCAACAATGTACCATAACATTACAGCAACAATGTACCATAACATTACAGCAACAGTGTACCACAACATTGCAGCAACAATACAATCACACAATATGAGATCATAACACAGTGCACACCAAGGCACAAGTCTTCCGGTGGGTCTCCTTCCTGATGCCAGTTCTCCATACAAGAGGTCCTTCGGTATGTGGCCATCGACCATGCGTGTGACATGTCCCAGCCATCGCATGCGTCTCTGTTTCAGGAGAGTGAACTTTGAAGGGACTCCTGTTCTCTCGAGTACAGTGTTGTTGGTGACGTGGTCTTTCCACGTGATGTCAAGGATGCGTCTCAGGTTCCGCATGTGAAAGGTATTAAGCCGTCTCTCCTGGCGAGAGTGCAGGGTCCAGGATTCCGAGAGCCGTAGAGAAGTGTACTCACCAGACATGCCATGTAGACTTGTGCCTTGGTGTGCACTGTGTTATGATCTCAGCCTGCAGGAGAAACGAGTCTCCCCCTTGAGAGTTATTCAACAAGCCTGACCTAAATAGAAGGTATAGGAAATATAGAGGCGATAACACAGTTGTAAAATAGTTGGTCAGATTTAAATAACAATTTAAGATTATGGGCAGTGCATAAGAAAGCAGATAAATGACTGGTTAGGATATGTGAATAATTTGCTGGAGGCGTGAGGCGCACTTCTGGAGGGCTTTGACCTCACTTGAGGCCAGACATCGCAGGGGGAAAGCCGCGCTCCGTTTGAGCTCCCGTCAGAAAGGAACCCCCTAGTGATATATCTCCAAGAGAAGAGAAGTATGCAGATGTGCCAGCTGTAGAATCGAGCTGGGAACGTTGTGGTCTCAAGTCCTGGTCGACGAGGAGAGTATTAAGCCGCCCTGAGACATTATCGTGGGCCTTGGCAGCGCCCTGACCAGGCTTCGTCAGAGGGAGGAGCGCCCTCAACTAGACAATCTGTGGTAAGCACGATTTAAGCCAGTTCATAGTGATTGCTTGTAGTTGGTCGTGTGCCCAGCGACAGTATCGATGTTTATTTATAAGTTAGACATGTTTTGATAAGGCAGAAAGCCTAAAATAAGAGAGTGGAGAGGGAGGAACACGGAGCGACATCCGTCTCCTCTGAGCGCTGGCAGGTGACAGAGCTCCCGACGGCGGAGGCCCTTCCCGGAGTGAGTGAGGCCCGCCAGGCAAGGTGGAGCATGGACCCGCCCAATGGGGGAGTCCACTCTCACAGTATGTAGTGGACAGATAGAGGTTTGAGGCAAACATATTGTGTGATTATTTTTGTTTATGTGTTTAAGGGGAAACATTTTTATTGGAGTGTCGATGGGTTGCAGGTTTGTCTTTGGGGAAGAAGTTGCTGAGAACTTCGAAGCCAGTACAGAGGGAGTAGTTGATGAGACTCCAAGGTAGTGGAGGAGAGGACCTCGAGCTGTGAGGAGAAGCAGTGAAGAGGAGTGTCACATGCTTCTGTAGAGGTGGTGAAGCACCACAGTTGCTCAAGGGAACTTAATGGTGTAGCAGCCAGGAGAGCTGTGGAGGACCCTAGCAGAAGGGTGAAGCACCGTAGTTGCTCAAGGAAAACTTCATTGTAGCAGCCTGGAAGAGCTGCAGAAAATCCTGGTAGTTAAGCCCGGAAGAATCTGAAGATATCAGGGTAGTGAACTTTCAGAGGTGGAAGGGAAGTTCTGGTGGATTACTTGTAGGGAGTTGATAGTGTTTGGTTGTCATTAGCGTGCAAGACGCAGTGAGAGGTGAGTGACTGTTGGCATTCTTATGTCAAGGAGTGTTTTATACTGAAGTTTAGAGTTACAGATGCAGGCTGGATTACCTACAGATATATATGTTCTAGGACTGATAGAGTGATCGATTGATCATTGTTGTGTATCAAGGAACATTTATACTATATATGTTATTGCATTCACATGCTGATTTTCCTTGTACACGTTATATATATATATTATATATATATATATATATATATATATATATATATATATATATATATATATATATATATATATATATATATATATACTCTTGTTGATAATGCAACAGTGTAGTATAAGTCTTGATCTACTTGAAGAGGTAGATAGTATCAGGTGGGGAATCAGAAGATAGGATACCACTTGATAAGCTGATGATAGAGTTCTGGTTGTGTTGGAGTGCAACCTGATTGTAATAGTATAGAGTATAGGATTCATTATTATTATATGTGTGTATGTATTGTGTATGTGCTTTGTCCAGTAAATGTATTCCAATTTGCTGGTGTTTGCCCTTGTCCTAGTGAGGCGTCCCATGAAATAGTACAGAAGAAGAGAGAGAGAGAGAGAGAGAGAGAGAGAGAGAGAGAGAGAGAGAGAAAGAACCAAGAACCACTGCTGTGGACAGGGTAGAATGGAAAACCAATAAGTCAAAGGGGATTGAGGAGATCATATCACCTAAGGAGAGAGTGGGGAGTCACAGCGGCTCGAGTGGGTGTGTGCACGTGACAACGAGGCTGAGTGTTGGAGCCGCATCCCCTTAGCGTGTGACGTTGAGCCCCTCTCCAAGAGCCAGAAGCGCCTAGTGTGATCTCCTAGTGAAGTATAGGCACTCTACCGAGTTGTGGGTTGGGTTGTCCGGAGAGGAGAAACACGACGACAACACCACCAACCCACACTATAATAACTGTCAGTTTGGCATTTTCCCAAACGCGCTTTGTGAGCCTGGCCAGTGTTGTTGCGGCCTTCCCGATACACCTGTTGAGCTCAGTGTCCAGGGAAATGGTGTCTGGGATTGTGGAGCCCAGGTACACAAACTCGTGAACTGCCTCCAGCACATAGTCTTCCATATTGATACAGGGTAGATCATTGACATCTTGTCCCATCACCTGTGTCTTCTTCAGGCTGATTGTCAGGCCGAATGCGGAACAGGCTGCGGCAAAGCGGTTGAGTAGCTGCTGTGTGTGTGGTGATCGCTGCGTCGTCGGCGAAGAGGAACTCCCTGAGGATTCGCATCTGTACTTTTGTCTTTGCTCGGAGTCTGGATAGATTATAGAGCTTTCCATCAGATCTTGTATGGAGATAGATGCCTTCTGTGGTTGTTCCAAAGGCATGCTTGACGAAGATCGCGAAGAAGATGCCGAACAGGGTTGGAGCAAGAACACCACCCCGTTTAACACCACTCTTAATGTTGAATGGTTCAGAAGTTGAGCCGTCGTACATGACTGTCCCCTTCATGTCCTTGTGAAACAATTGTATAATGCTGAGTAGGATGGGTGGACAGGCAATTTTGGCCAAGATCTTGGAGAGTCCGTCCCTACTCACGAGGTCGAAGGCCTTTGTAAGGTCAATGAAGGCAATGTACAAAGCTTTTCTCTGCTCCCTGCACTTTTCTTGAAGCTGTCTCAGGGAGAACACTATGTCAGTGGTCGACCTCTCTGCTCGGAAACCACACTGTGACTCGGGGTACACTCTTTCGGCAAGAATCTGAAGCCTGACCAAAACGACCCTGGCGAAGAGTTTGCCAACGACGCTGAGGAGGGATATGCCGCGATAGTTGTTTACATCGCGTCTGTCACCTTTATTTTTGTAGAGAGTGATGATGTTTGCATCTCTCATGTCTTGTGGCACCGAGCCCTCCCTCCAGCACTGGCATAGAAGTTCATGAAGCTCAGATTTAAGTGTTCCACGAGCGCACTTGAGAACTTCAGGTGGAATCCCATCGTCTCCTGGGGCCTTCCCTGAGGAAAGTGAATCCACTGCTTTCTCAACTTCTTCCACAGTTGGTTCAAGATCAAGTTCTTCCATGATGGGCAGGCATTCAATTGCATCCAAAGCCTCTACGCTGACCAAGTTCTCTCTGGAGTAGAGTTCAGAGTAATGTTTCACCCAGCAATTCATCTGTTGATCACGGTCTTTAATGATCTCTCCAGTGGCTGACTTTTGAGGAGCCGTCCGGTTTTGTGTAGGGCATGTTGCCTGTTTGATTCCTTCGTACATGCCTCTTTTGTTGCCGACAGTGGCTGCGTTCTGGATGCTGGAACAGAGTCGAAGCCAGTAATCGTTAGCACAACGCCTCGCAGTTTTTTTAACTCTACTGCGGGCAGTACGGAGGGCCTGTAGGTTCCTTTCTGAGCGCAGGTTCTTGTAGGATGAGAAAGCTCGTCTCTTTTCCTCTACGAAGGGTAACAGTTCCTCTGCACTGGCCTCGAATCAATCTGCTGACTTGTTCTGCCTCTTACCGAAGGTGGACATGGCAGTGTTGAAAATGGTGCCCCTGAGATGTAACCACCTCTCACTTGCGCTATCGCAGGGTAGTACTGGAAGGGCATTTACCAGCGCCGCAGTGAATTCCTCCACCTTGTGAAGGTTACGGGTCTTGTTTACGTTAATGTGTGGTCTTCCCTCCTTCTTTGCTCTGTGGATTTTCCGGGGCTGGAACTTTACTCTGCAAACGACGTGAGAGTGGTCGGTGTCGCAATCTGCGCTCTGGAAGCTGCGGGTCAGTTTGACATTTCTCAGATTGTTACGCCCCGTAAGCACCAGGTCGAGTTGGTGCCAATGCTTAGACCTGGGATGTCTCCAGGAAACCTTATGTTGGAGCTTGGTGTCGAAGAAGGAATTGGTGATGCAGAGATCATGACGGCAGCAGAACTCCAGGAGGCGCTGCCCACTCTCATTCATCTTCCCAAATCCAAACTGGCCCAGGCAGGATGGCCAAGAGCTGTGATCAGAACCAACTCTTGCATTAAAATCTCCCAGGAGGAAGACAGACTCTTGTTGAGGTATGTCTCTGAGAGCTAGGCCGAGGTCATCATAGAACTTGTCCTTCGCTTCGGTAGAGGTCAGTGTTGGTGCATAGGCATTGATGAGGCTGACCATTCCTACTGCTGTATGAAGCTGAAGTTTGATGATCCTTGCAGACCCCTCCATAGGCGGTACTATGGACCCTAACAACCTGTTCCTGATGGCAAAGCCATCGCCATGCTCCTTTACCTCTTCTGGTGGTTTGCCCTGCCAGAACAAGGTAAAGTCCTTCTCCCGTATGCTGCCGGTTGCAGGCAGACGTGTCTCCTGCAGGGCGACTATGTCCATCTGGAGCCTTTGCAGTTCATTGTTGATCACAGCTGTCTTGCGGGCGTCGTTCACTTCCAGTAGATCTTCCGAAAGACCCGGTGTCATGGTCCTTACATTCCAGATGCCCAGTTTGAGAGCTGGATGGCTCTGTGTTTGTTTTCTTTTCCCTGGTGCATGGGTTAACGATCCGCTTATTGGATTGAGGCCTAAGCACCACGCACCCAATGAAGCAGGCCGACCGTGGCGGGACAGCACCTTATTGGCTGGGGGCTGCCCAGCTTGTGGCGGGCGGTAGCTGTTCTATGAAATCGGATGATTTCTCCCACCGACGGAAGCAACCCCTGGCGCCTTACTCTACGCCAATTGAGTGGTAGGCTTATCACCGGTAACTGTCACTTCCCGTGTTGAGCCATCGCCAAGGTGATGCTGGAGTGTCCTCTCCAGGGCACAGGCCTGGGCAGTAATTATGGAGGATCAGCTGTTGCCCATGCAGCAGGTCCACCCTCTCCACGCCACCGATGTGATCCAAGGGAAAGGCAGGCGCCGATACGCTTGGCACCAGTGTCGTCGCAGGAGTTGCCAGAATGTAGCTGTAAACAGCTGCAAACTGCCTTAGGGACTCCGACTCCGGATTTTTCCTCAGGGTGGACTCCCGAAGTCTTTCCCATGAGTGGGTTTAGCCACAAGACAGCAGAGGTTTGAATTCGGGGTTTTCCTTCCCCTAGATGAGCTGCCATCCCTGGAAAGACAAACCAAAACTGTCCCTATTTTCCGCTCGTTACAACTTGTAATAAAGTTGTTACATCTTGGCTTAATGTGTTTAGGACGCATTAGAACGTTGTTACAACTTGCTATACTGGTTTTTATAACTGGTTAGGAGGTGTTAAAACTTGTTCGAACATTGTACCAACGTCGTAGTTTCGGTGTGTGTGTGGCGGGATTCCAGGCTAACGAGTCCCATTTGCCCGAAGCAACTGGTTTTAAGGCGCCAGAGACCTGCCATCGCCCCTTCTCCTGTTGGTAGAAGCAGTTCCGCCAGGCCTGGGGACTTCAACCTACGGCACCTGAAATGGAAGCACCTGGCTAATACAGTAATATCAGAAAAAGTACCAGGAAGTAGCCTAAATGAACAGGCACATGCAAATGACCTGCTACGGATGTGTGACAGGTTTGCCTTAAACCAGCAAATATTAGAATCAACTAGGAAGGAGAACATGCTGGACCTCATTTTCACTAATAATGACGAATTGATTAGGAACATAATGATTACAAATACTTGTTACTCAGATCACAACTTAATTGAAGTTATGGCAACCATGGGGAATAGACCTTCAAAACCAGTCCATATTCCCGGTGGAGGAGATTTCAGCAAATTCAACTTCAATAATAAACAGATAAACTGGGAGCAAATAAACCAGGACTTCACAGAAATAAACTGGGAAGAACAGCTAGAAAATGCAAACCTGAACCAGTGCCTGGAAAAAAAAGCTCAGTAGCACTAGAAATATGTTCAAACCGCATACCCCTAAGAAAAAAGAGGAAGAGATGCAGATTGGAACGGGAACGTCGTTCCCTATATAGGCGAAGAAAACGAATCACGGAACAACTTGAGAGTCGCACCCTATCTCAAGAACGGCGAAGAAGGTTAGGTAGAGAAATAAAAACAATTGAACTCAAGCTACAAGAATCATACAAAACCTAGGAGAGGCAGAGAGAGCAAAAGGCCATCAGCGAAATAGAGAGAAATCCGACATATTTTTTCTCCTATGCAAAATCAAGATCAAAAACCACATCTAGTATCGGGCCCCTGCGAAAGGGAGATGGAACTTTCACCGATGACAACAAAGAAATGAGACGAGCTACTGAGGAAGCAGTACGACTCTGTTTTCAGCGAGCCATTAAACGCATTAAAGATTGATAACCCAAATGAATTTTTCATAGATATGATACCAACATCAAGTCATATATCAGACGTCACCCTATCCCACTGGATTTTGAATAAGCCATAAACAGTATGCCTATGCACTCTGCACCAGGCCTGGATTCTTGGAACTCCATATTCATCAAGAACTGTAAAAAACCACTATCGCAGGCCCTCCACATTCTGTGGAGACAGCCTAGATACTGGCGTTATCCCTGATATACTAAAAACAGCAGAGATAGCACCACTTCATAAAGGGAGGAAATAAGGCAGAGGCATAAAATTACAGGCCGATAGCACTAACATCACACATCATAAAAAATTTTGAGAGAGTGCTAAGAAGTAAGATCACAATATACATGGAATCACAGCATCTCCATAACCCCGGACAACATGGTTTCAGAACAGGGCGCTCTTGCCTGTCGCAGTTGCTGGACCACTATGCAATGGAAGACAAACAAAACGCTGATGTAATTTACACAGGTTTCGCAAAAGCTTTTGATAAATGAAACCATGGTGTTATTGCACATAAAATGCGTTCAAAAGGAATTACCGGAAAAATAGGCAGATGGATCTACAATTTCCTGACTAACAGAACCCAATGTGTAATAGTCAACAAAATAAAATCCAGCCCATCAACCGTGAAGAGCTCTGTCCCCCAGGATACTGTGCTTGCTCCAGTACTTTTTCTCATCCTCATATCGGACATAGACAAGAACACAACCTATAGCACTGTATCATCCTTTGCAGATGACACTAGGATCTTCATGAGAGTAGGCAACATAGAGGACACGGCAAACCTCCAATCAGATGTAGAACAGGTCTTTCTATGGGCTACGGAAAATAATATGGTGTTTAACGAAGATAAGGTCCAGCTCATGCGCTATGGCAAAAATGAAAATATAAAAACGGAAACCACGTATAAAACTCAGGCAAATCATAACATAGAACGAAAAGGGAATGTAAAGGATCTGGGTGTACTCATGTCGGAAGACCTTACATTTAAAGAACACAATAAAGTAGCCGTCACAACTGCAAGAAAAATGACAGGTTTGATAACAAGACCTTTTCACACTAGAGATGCTATACCGATGATGATACTTTTCAAAACGCTTGTGCTCTCTAGAGTGGAGTACTGCTGCACAATGACAGCCCCTTTCAAAGCTGGAGAAATTGCTGACCTGGAGAGCGTGCAGAGATCCTTTACTGCTAGAATCCACTCAGTAAAACACCTAAACTATTGGGACCGACTAAAGAGCCTAAATCTATACTCCCTTGAGCGCAGGCGGGAGAGATACATAATAATTTACACGTGGAAAATATTAGAGGGGCTGGTCCCAAACCTGCACACAGAAATAACACCACATGAGACCAGAAGACATGGCAGGATGTGCAGAATACCCCCGTTGAAGAGCAGAGGCGGAACAGGTATTCTGAGAGAGAACTCTATCAACATCAGAGGCCTGAGACTGTCCAACACGCTTCCGCTACACATAAGGGGCATAACTGGCCGACCCCTCACAGTGTTCAAGAGAGAACTGGATAAGCACCTCCAAAGGATACCTGATCAACCAGGCTGTGACTCATACGTCAGGCTGCGAGCAGCCGCGTCCAACAGCCTGGTTGATCAGTCCAGCAACCAGGAGGCCTGGTCGACGACCGGGCCGCGGGGACGCTAAGCCCCTGAAGCACCTCAAGGTAACCTCAAGGTAACCTCAAGGTAAGGTAGGCCTAGAGGCTAAGCCACACGTGCAGGCCAGGAGCTGGACTTGGTTGTAAGAGGCTATTTGAGACGCACGCCATCAGGGGCGCTTTACAGGCTGTGGGAGCTTATCTCTACAACTCTTCCCCCCGGCTATAACAACCCTTGGAACCCATATTATATTATATTATATATATATATATATATATATATATATATATATATATATATATATATTATATATATATATATATATATATATATATATATATATATATAATGACTGAAAACTCACACCCCAGAAGTGACTCGAACCCATACTGCCAGAAGCAATGCATCTGATGTACTGGATCCCTTAACAACTCGACCAACACGACCAGACATTAGAGGATGGTAGCCGAGGCTAATTCCCTATTCCCCGCCGGCACTCTGTTGATAATCTTGGGCATGGTATTTTATCAAATCACCTCATTCTTTGGGCACACGTGAGGAACACAAATGCGAACAAGCCTGAACGGTCTTCAGGCATATATGCAACTGAAAACTCACACCCCAGAAGTGACTCGAACCCATACTGCCAGAAGCAATGCATCTGATGTACAGGATCTCTTAACCACTCGACCAACACGACCGGACATAACCGGTGTTCGAGTCACTTCTGCGATGTGAGTTTTCAGTTGCATATGTGCCTGGAGACCGATCAGGCTTGTTCGCATATATATATATATATATATATATATATATATATATATATATATATATATATATATATATATATATATATATATATATATATATATATATATATTTATATATAGCTAAGATTTAATTAATAACGTTATAGATGTTATGTTTTCAGTGAAGGGAAAATATACCACATTCTTAGATGGAGGAAAGTGGGAGGGAGAGAGGGAAGGAGAAGGGAGAGATGGATGGAGGGAAAGGGGGGGGGGTGGGGAGGAAGTAAAGGGTGAATGGAAAGGGCGAAGGCAAGAAGGAAGCAGAGAGATGGTGGAGGGTAGGATGTGGGTAAAGGTACTCTCCCTCCCTCTCCTTAATGTGTGAGGAGTGGGAGGGAGACGGAGTGGGAGGGAGACGGAGTGGGAGGGAGACGGAGTGGGAGGGAGACGGAGTGGGAGGGAGACGGAGTGGGAGGGAGACGGAGTGGGAGGGAGACGGAGTGGGAGGGAGACGGAGAGGGAGGGAGACGGAGTGGGAGGGAGACGGAGTGGGAGGGAGACGGAGTGGGAGGGAGACGGAGTGGGAGGGAGACGGAGTGGGAGGGAGACGGAGAGGGAGGGAGACGGAGTGGGAGGGAGACGGAGTGGGAGGGAGACGGAGTGGGAGGGAGACGGAGAGGGAGGGAGAAGGAGGGATGGAGGACACATAAACATGGAGAGAAAACGAGAACAATAAGTATCAAAACACCGTCGTGGTGTTAGTTAGTCTTTTGTTTTGCTGGGAGTGACAAATGGGTTCTGATTCCCTATCAGATCCGGGCAGTCATAAATCATCAGAGGATCAGGTCCCAGTGGAATCACACGGACATCCCCGCACGGACAGACGCCCCACTGAGAAGCCAGATCACGCACGCACACACGCACGCAGTGTGTGAGTGTGCGTGTGCGTGTGCGTGCTCGCGCGCGCGTGTGTGTGTGTGTGTGTGTGTGTTATAGAGAAATATGTGTAGTAGCCATAATAGAGGAAAAATAAATAGGTTAGAAAGGCGGTGCCGAAGAGCTAATAGCTCGATTCTGCAAGCACAAATAGTAAATTACTAAATACACACACACACACACACACACATACACACAAGGAAGGAAGAGTGTGAGGAACTGAATAAGAAATTCCAGGAGGTCTTCACCTTAGAGCAAGGAGAAATTCCAGAGATAAGTGAGGGAATAGCTAACCAGGAACCACTGGAAGACTTTGACATTACCAGTGGGGAAGTAAGGAAGTGTTTACTAGAGTTGGATGTGACAAAGGCCCAGATGGAATCTCCCCTTGGGTTCTAAAGGAAGGAGCAGGAGAACTGTGCCTACCACTCTCCATAGTGTATAACAAATCACTGGCAACAGGGGAACTGCCAGATATTTGCAAAGCAGCTAACGTAGTCCCGATATACAAGAAAGGGGATAGACAGGAGGCACTGAACTACAGGCCAGTGTCCCTAACCTGCATACCATGCAAGCTGATGGAGAAGATTGTGCGAAAGAAACTAGTGGAGCATCTGGAGCGAAGGAACTTTGTAACACAGCATCAACATGGGTTCAGGGATGGCAGGTCCTGCCTCACAGGGTTACTTGAATTCTACGACCAGGCAACAAAAATAAGGCAAGAAAGAGAAGGGTGGGCAGACTGCATATTTTTGGATTGTCAGAAAGCCTTTGATACAGTGCCACACAAGAGGCTAGTGCGAAAGTTGGAGATGCAGGCTGGAGTGAAAGGGAAGGTACTCCGGTGGATAGAGGAGTACCTAAGCAACAGGAGACAACGAGTTTCCTGACTCGTTGGTGGAGTGGTGAGGTCTCAGATTACCGAGACGTTACAAGTGGAGTCCCGCAGGGGTCAGTCCTTGGACTTACACTGTTTCTGGTATATGTAAATGATCTCCCAGAGGGTATAGATTCGTTCCTCTCAATGTTTGCCGACGATGCAAAAATTATGAGGAGGATTGAAACAGAGGATGATAGTAGGAGGCTACAAGATGACCTAGATAGATTGAGTGAATGGTCCAACAAATGGCTGTTGAAGTTCAACCCGAGTATATGCAAAGTAATGAAACTAGGCAGTGGAAACAGGAGGCCAGACACAGGATACAGAATAGGAGATGAAGTACTTAATGAAACAGAGAGAAAGATCTAGGAGTTGATATCACACCAAACCTGTCTCCTGAAGCCCACATAAAGAGAATAACGTCTGCGGCATATGCAAGGCTGGCTAACATCAGAACGGCGTTCAGGAACCTGTGTAATGAATCATTCAGAATCTTGTACACCGCATATGTAAGACTAATCCTGGAGTATGTGGCCCCAGCATGGAGCCCGTACCTTGTCAAGCACAAGACGAAGCTGGAAAAAGTCCAAAGGAATGCTACTAGACTAGTCCCAGAACTAAGAGGCATGAGTTATGAGGAAAGACTGCGGGAAATGCACCTTACGACACTGGAAGACAGAAGAGTAAGGGGGGACATGATCACAACCTACAAAATCCTCAGGGGAATCGACCGAGTAAACAAGGATGAACTATTCAACATTGGAGGGACGCGAACAAGGGGAGACAGGTGGAAGCTGAGTACCCAAATGAGCCACAGAGACATTAGAAAGAACTTTTTCAGTGTCAGAGTAGTTAGTAAATGGAATGCACTAGGAAGTGATGTGGTGGAGGCTGACTCCATACACAGTTTCAAATGTAGATATGATAGAGCCCAGTAGGCTCAGGAATCTGTACACCAGTTGATTGACGGTTGAGAGGCGGGACCAAAGAGCCAAAGCTCAACCCCCGCAAACACAACTAGGTGAGTACAAGTAGGTGAGTACACACACACACCTGTAGTATGCGGCCCCAGCATGGAGCCCGTACCTTGTTAAGCACAAGACGAAGCTGGAAAAAGTTCAGAGGTATGCCACTAGACTAGTTCCAGAACTAAGAGGCATGAGTTACGAGGAAAAGCTGCGGGAAATGCAACTTACGACACTGGAAGACAGAAGAGTGAGGAGAGACATGATCACTACCTACAAAATCCTCAGGGGAATTGACAGGGTAGACAAGGATAAACTATTCAACACGGGTGGTACGCGAACAAGGGGACACAGGTGGAAACTGAGTACCCAAATGAGCCACAGAGACGTTAGAAAGAACTTCTTCAGTGTCAGAGTAGGTAACGGATGGAATACATTAGGCAGTGATGTGGTGGAGGCTGACTCCATACACAGTTTCAAATGTAGATATGATAGAGCCCAGTAGGCTCAGGAATCTGTACACCAGTTGATTGACGGTCCGTTTATAGTGGGGATCAAGCCCCTAGGTTGATTAATTAGCGTGATCGATCCAGACCTCGATCATTGCTCTTGTATTACTGGTCTGGTGGTGGCAGCAGAGGTGACTCTAGGGTTTTGTTCAGAGCTTAGGTCACGTCATACTGGGTGTAGAATCCTAAGTCGGTCAATCGTCTTAGGACCACGTGGCGTGGAGTTGGCTTTGGTAAAAGTTTTGGAGTCCCTTGGTTTAGAAATAAAAGTAAGAATACGGGTAGAGGGAGAAAGAAGGAAGTAAAGAGAGAGGAACCCTAACCCGTGTTACAATGGTGCACAGCGGTGGTTTCAACAATTTTGTTTGAAATTGTTGAAAGGCTCACGCGTCTAGCCGTTCGAACACGTGCGCGGATGCTAAGGAGACAGCCGCGGGCCAGGATTAGCAGTGCGCCCCACAACAGTGCGGTTGAGTGGGGATTGGCGAATCTTGGGTCATGCGGGCTGATATGATTAAGGTTAGTTAGTAAGATTAGGTTGTTAAAATTAGATTTATTGAAAAGGAGACCGTTCCGAGTTGATTGGACTGGGTACCATACTCGACCCATTGCAATTAATTCAGAGGTGTTGGGAGCCACCATACTCTCAACAGCAGTTCCTTGAGGGCTGTCGGGGGCGGATATATCTGTGGGACGCCAGTAGATAGTCCGAGGGCGTTATTAGACGACCCAAAACGCTAAGGAAAAACGTAATCCGTGAAGGGCGTTGCGGCCTCCGAGGGACGGACTAGTAAACTACCTAGCAGCGATTCAACAACTAAGTGATCGCACACTTAGTGGAGGTTGAGTCGTCCCTAGTCATAATTGTTGCTGAAAGCTGCGTGTCGCTCTGTTGGAACCTAGATGGTGTGGCCTCTAGGCTAGGTGTGGTACGGCGAGCCGGTAGGAACAATTATAAGTTTAAGTCGAGTGCATTTTTGAATTAAGTATACTTAAATTTATAAAGTAATTTCCGTTTATTTGCGTTGTTCTAGATTAATTTTTTCCCCTAAATTCAATCCCCGGTTAAAATTTTTCCCAAGTGTTTAGCGTTTTCTTGCATATTAGGCTAAGTGCGTACGTTAAGTTTTGTTATTCCCTGTTCTATTAGTCTAAGTCAGAGGCGTTGTTGCTAGAGTGTAGTTAATCCTCTGGACTTAGGGCTATATGTCGGTCACGATAGATAAGTGAAGGAGTTTAAGGGATAATAAGTTGCGTGTAAATGCTTAATAGAGTCCGTGGTATATTTCTAAGTATTTTGGGATAAGTTTTCGGCTAAGTCGATGTCGGAAACTCGTTAACTAATTAATTTGTATTCGTGGGTCACGTGTATGATCTGGGCGTCATTAGGATTCTCCAGTCGACGCGAGTGATAGCTTATAGTTTTTACCAGTAAGACGGTAGAATTGTGTTTGTAGACTTAGAATTCTGTTTTCAGTAGAAACGTAGGTGGAAAATTTTCTAAGTCCAGCTTGGGCTAGAATCTGACTTTTTGGCGGAAATTCTAATTTTTCATGTTTCGTGTATATTCTGGGGCCAGTATTACTCTCTAGTGCGCGCAAGGGACGTAATTATGTTCGTAAAGCATTAAACAGTGATAATTACATTTTTGCCGAATTTAGTTATTTTTCGAGAAAATCTTGTTGTAATTTTGTCAGAGTCCATTGGAGGTGAAAATCTCGGATTTTGACGAAAATTCGAATTAGTGAGTGTTGAAACCGCCCGAAGTGTCAGTATTGTTCTGCATACAACGTCAGTAGTAAATAATATCGTATTTATATCTGGGAACGAGAAACCCAAATTTTTGTGAATTAAAAGAGTTTTGTGATATTTGGGGTGATAGAATATTTTTCCCTCGGAGTCAGGAAAATTGGCAGAGTCCAGCAATTGAGTAAAAACGTAGTTTTTTGATAAAAATTCAATTTTTAGTAAGCATTTATAGGTCCTGGGTGTCTATATTAATCGCTAGAGCGGTTTATTAACGTAAAACTAGTTATTCTTCCTTCAGAACAAAAATTTTGATTTTTCAGCGTTTAAGCGAAAAAGCGCGGGACTTAGTTTTTTTTTCAGCGCAGCTGGTCCCGCTCCATCAGTCATCAGGGGCCACGCTGCTCACTTCAAGCGCGTTTAGTATTCAAGTACAGTAAATATTCTTTATTAATCCATCACGAGTGCTGCGCGTTAGTTGCGTTATCATTTAAATTGTTTTATATAAATTAGATTCTTTAATTTTTTTAACGTAAAGGACTTAGGTTTCAGCAATAGAACTGCGGGATATTTCACGGTCAGACACGAGTGCGGGGCAGACACTCATTCATTGGATTCACTTCAGCGATTCTCTCGATAAATCGGTGTATTTCCTATTTTGGGAATTTAGTAGTTTTCTCTTAGAATAGAGTTGTGATTTTTTTTTTTTGTGTAAGATCACGGTTGTAGTGAGTCCGGGTCGAGGGTGTACTAAAGGGTAGTTTAGAAGACGTGGCACACCAGGAATCACAGAAAATGTTTAACCCTGATAATGACCAGTCAGTAGGGACCAGTGGGAATGGGAGTGTAGAGGATAGAACCTCTTCCGACACCACTGGGGATCGCTCAGGTAGCGATACTATTATTGACATGAGTGGGGAGTCTGGCGAGGAGTCGTCCCATGAGTGGGGAGAGCCGTCTTGGGTTCCCCCACAAATAACATCGACGCCATGCCAGCAGGGCAGACATGGGGCCTCAGTTAGTATGGCAGGACGTCCCACTTCGCTCGGTAGAGAACAGCAACCTGTTCAACGGGAACATGAACAACCACACCAACAGCAGGAACTACCCAACATAACACCAATACCACAGCACCCACAACACCTAGGTACACCTCATCCGTCACTACAACAACCCCAACCCCATCCTCAGTTCCCATACCAACCCTTCCCCCAACCCCAGGCCACTCCATACCCATTCCAACCCCAGGCCACCCCATACCCATACCCATTCCAACCCCAGGCCACCCCATACCCATTCCAACCCCAGGCCACCCCATACCCATACCCATTCCAACCCCAGGCCACCCCATACCCATACCCATTCCAGCCCCAGGCCACCCCATACCCACCCCAACCTCAATCCACACCCCAGCCTGAGGTCACCCACACCATACCTCAACCCCAACCTCAATCCACACCCCAACCCGAGGCCACCCACACCATACCTCAACCCCAACCTCCACCCACACCCCAACCCGAGGCCACCCACACCATACCTCAACCCCAACCCCAGGCCGCCACAGCCTTAGACAGGCAGATGCGCACGGAGACGCCGGGCACTCAGTTGTCGCCATACGTAGAGGCGTTAAGTAAAGGCGAGGGAGCCAAGCCGAGGAACTGTGGCGCGGGTTCATCAGGCGGGAAGCAGCCCTCAGCTGCAAGTTCGAGCCACCCTGCGCGGGGTACCAACAGAGATCCGCGGAGGTGTTACTCCTGCTGGAAGCGCGGGCATATACAGAGGGATTGCGAAGTCACTCCTACGAAAGCATGAAAGCAGGCTCCTAGTGATGGTAGGCCTACTTTTGAGGTGAAAGTGGAAGGTGAGAGATTGACAGCTTTTGTTGATACAGGAAGCCAGGCAACGGTAATTAAAAAGTCAGCCTTCAGCAATTTTAAGTATGCACGTCTTCAACGTTGCGCAAAGACATTAACAGCAGTCAATGGGAAAAAGATTGAGATCGTAGGTCAAGGTACAGTTAATTTTGAGATTGATGGGGAATTGCAGCCTCACACATGTACGATCGTAGAGAACCTTGATTTTCCTGGTCACATCTTAATGGGAACTGATTTTCTGTCGCGATTTGATTATTCCTTGTCTGCTCAAAAAGGGGCTAGGAATTGCAGGTTGCAGTTGGGACAGACTTCCTACCCAGTGGAGATGATCGACCATCCCCCAGTTGTAGCTTCAATTAAGAGGAAGCTGAAATATAATGCGCACTATCCAAAATTGATTTTTAAGTCTCTTCCAGACACAGTTAAGAGGTCATGCGCATTGCATGCATTGACCAAACAAAGTTGCCCACCACATTCTGTTAAATTTATTAAAGTAGCCGTGGGACGTCACATACAACCAGGTACCACCCTTCAGGTGGCTGGGAGATGTGATAGTTTATTAATTCCTCATCACTTAGTTGTAGTGCTCGATAAAGGTGCACTCATTCCAGTTGTCAATCTTTCACATAAGACTTTTCGCTTCAGGGCAGGTGATAGGGTATCTCAGGGAACCATGGTGGAGGACACAGAAATCTTTCACCATGAGTCAGCTGAGACGCCAGCCGTCACTGCACAATGTAGTGCACTGAATATGTTGAATACTAAAACACCATCCACAGGACAATACGAGACGAGAAATGTTGCACAGAATGTAGAGGAAGTAGAAAAATTAATTTCAGCACTTGATTTGCAACATGTTGCACAGGCGGATAGGAAGGCACTGAGAGGAGTTTTACGAAAATTCCCGAAATTGTTTGCGACAGAGGATGACCAGATTGGTCTCCTTGACAAGATCGAGCACACCATTCCAACTGGTGAACATTTGCCTGTGTACACAAGACAGTGGAGGTTGCCGGAACAGGCAAAGAACATTATCAGGGAGGAGTGCCAGAAAATGTTGAGACAGGGCGTGATAGAGCCTAGTACGTCACCATGGCTCTCTCCTGTTGTGCTTGTTCGGAAACCGGACGGTAGTTATCGTTTCTGTGTTGACTACCGGAAGGTGAACGAACTAACTAAGGGTGATGTGTATCCGTTGCCCCGAATACAGGAGATAATAGATCAATTTGGTGCTGCTAAGTATTTCTCAACTCTTGACGCAAAATCGGCGTATTGGGCGATTCCGGTGGCAGAACAGGATAGGGAAAAAACAGCATTCTCGGATGGTAGGCACACTTATCAATTCCGTAGGATGCCGTTTGGTTTGAAGACAGCGCCTTCGTCGTTTCAGAGGGCCATCAACTTTATCCTTAGTCCGGTACTGGGTAGGCATTCTTTAGCGTACCTGGATGATGTTGTGATATATTCCAGGACGTTTGAGGAACACCTACAGGACTTGACTGAGACTTTGAAGTTGTTAGATCAGGCAGGTTTCAGGCTGAATGTTCAGAAGTGCACCTTGGCGGCTCAGAAATTCAAATTTCTGGGGTTCCAGGTGTGCCCAGACGGTATCCGACCTGACCCAGATTCTTGCCGCGCCATTGCTGACATGCCTACTCCAAGGACAGCAAAGGACGTGCGTAGGTTTTTGGGGGCGGCCGGATATTTTCGTCGTCACATTGAAGGTTTCGCTGGCATTTCAGCACCCCTGACTGATCTGACAAAGAAAAATGCGAAGTTTGTGTGGAAATCTGAACATGACGAGGCCTATCGCAAACTGAAAGACCAACTAATCACGACACCGGTATTGGCTATTCCTGATTTTGAGAAAGAGTGGGAAGTGCACACTGACGCCAGCGGTATTGCTATTGGCGGGTGCTTAATTCAGCGAGACGCAGATAATTTACCCCATCCAGTAGCCTATTTCAGTAGGAAGGTCAAAGGACCTGAAGTTCGTTATTCAGCTACGGATCGGGAGGCACTGGCAGTAGTAGAATCAGTTAGGTATTTCGAGCCTTACCTATTTCAGCGGCATTTTGTAATCTACACAGACCATCGAGCGTTAACACATATATTTAAAAAGCGAACGAAATGCCCACGAATGTCACGCTGGTCTCACGAACTTTCGGCCCACTCATTCCAGATCTTGTACAAGCCTGGTCCAGCACATGTTGTGCCAGATACGCTAAGTAGAAATATAGCGGCAATGCAGATTAGTGAAAATATTGAAACCATTCCATCGGATAAAATGAGAAAATACCAGATGAACGAGCCGAGATGGAAAGAGATTATTGAGTATTTAGAGGGAGGAAAATACCCGAAAAAGAAAAAGAATTTACCTATACATGATTTTGAGATGAAACAGGGCGTCCTGTATTATGTTAATAGCCAGAATGATAGGGCAGTATTTCAGCTAGTTATTCCGGACGCGTTGCGGTCATCAGCGTTAAAGCTTGCGCATGCTTCAAAAATTGCAGGGCATCCGGGGATCTTTAAAACCCACTTAAAAGCAAAGTCTCTATTTTATTTTCCAGGATTACTTTCTGAGGTAATCAATTTCGTGAAGTCGTGCCCTCGTTGCCAGAGGAGGAAAGGTACCCTTAAGGTACAAGCCCCACTTCAGGAATTTCCTGAAATTCGTGAACCGTTAGATCGTGTGGGGGCCGATCTGATTGATTTACACCACAGTCATTCAGGTAACAGATATGTGTTGGTGCTAGTTGACCATCTGTCTAGATACACTACACTAGTTGCATTACCTCAGAAGGATTCTCGTACGGTTGCAGATGCATTCTTGCGTAGGTTCGTTACTGTATTCGGACCTCCTAAAGTTTTAGTCTCTGACCGGGGTCAAGAATTCAATGGGAATATATTTAGAGAAGTTTGTAAGATTTTAGAGACAACTTCGGCTTTTACAACGGCCTACCACCCACAAGCAAACGGAATGACGGAACGGACTAATCGTTCAGTCAAGGATATGCTTGCAATCCTTGCTGAACATGATGCAAACACCTGGGATGAACACCTACCCTATGTTCAGTTCGCCTTGAATACTGCCATCCACCAATCAATTAACACCCAACCACTTCATTTGTTTACTGGTAATTCATGCAATTTCCCGTCAGGTCTGCTTAACAGACATAATGTTGCATACGGGGAGGACTATCCTTCAGAGGTCCTTGGAAAAATGAGAAATGCATGGAATATTGCAGCTGAAGCGTCCAAGAAGGCACGGACTCGGTATGCTCATTTTTATGACAAGAAAGTGCGCCCTCTTGAGTTGAAGGAAGGAAGCCTCGTATTGAGAGTGAATGAGGCTGCGCCCGCCAATCAGAGCAGGAAACTAGCTCCGAGGTGGCGAGGACCCTATAGAGTAATTAAAAGGGCGGGGCCGGTTAATCTTGTTATAAAAGGAGTGTTCGAGGACCAGGTGGAAAGGACAATTCACGTGAATAAATTGAAACATTATCATGCTAGAGAGGAATTAGAACTGCCTTCAGCGGGTCTAGTTCCTGACTCAGCAGTGCTGACTCATGGCTTCACCGACGAGTCAGAAGATGAGGATGACCCTCTGTCATCGCTCATCAGTAGTCAGGTGCAGTCTCGCCACCCTATGGTGACGAGATCTCGCGCTGTACAGTAAAGTAACTTCCTTGGTTAGTATAATTTAGTATTCATTAGATTTTCCTGTAAAGGCAATGAGATGTACTATGTCTATACTTGACTCAGGTAGCAACTTTTACCGTGCTCTGGGGTTCCACCTCCACCAAACCCAGAGTATATCTATGCTTCCGCTGTGTTGTGTCTGTCTGTTCCCAGGTCTGATTGGTACACCGACCCAGTTGTTCCAGCCACACGTGAACCCTTGTCTGTAAAGACCGAGGGGGGAGGCACGTTACACAAAGCCCTCCCCCCACTAGACCCAGTAACCCATACATCAGTTACTTTGGGGATGAGTGACTGTCCAAGAGTCACCCGGCCGACGCCTCACGTCACTAACGAGGTTGTCAGGGCCAGCGAGCTGTCCACATTATAGCAGTCACCGGAGGTGCCATACAACGCCGGGGTAGCTGTCTCGAGATCACCAATACCCACCTGCTGCGTCATCAAGACTGCAGTCATTCCAGCAGTGTTGGAGGAGAGGTCAAGAAATGGAAAGCACGTAGCAGTACTCAAGAATTTCGCCGGAAGATTAATGATTACGTCATCTGAAGTAACAAGAAAGCAGAAGTAAGGCGGTCACAGGTGGAAGGCACGGTTTCCCTACAGAGTACCGGGACTCGCCAATAGAAGGTCGCAAAATTGTCTCCTTTGGCCTAAAGTCGGCGGTACGAGGGTATACACAGTTGGTGTTTACGGCCTAGTAACCTGGGGACATCAAGAAACGCCTGAGATGACGTGAGCAATGATGGAAGACGAGATTCACCTGTTCTGCAAACAAGCAACCCGCCTCTACGACCTTCTAACATCACTCCTGCTAAGAGACACCGTTGGTACATCCAGTTCTGCTCTGCTGTGGTCATCTGCGACAAGTTTAACATCAAGACTACCGGGTGAACTGTGATTGACATGAAGGCGTGTGGACTGTCGAGAGCAAGATTAATGGCCGAAGTAACAGTATTCTACAGCTGTCACTTGGCACTCCGCTCTACTACACTCTGTCGTCATTCAGGAGTACCGGATGGGAGTACAAGAGGACCAGGTATTGATGTCTACACATGGGGAGAAGCAAGATCGACACCGTCATCGTCAGCGACTACATTCAGCATCCAGCAGCATCGATTTTTTTTTTCGATTACTCAATATGAACAATTGATACAAACAACAAAGTGGCTCTGAACATCTGTGTAAAGAACATCTGGACACTTTTGTTTAAATGTTGAAAAACAGAGTTAGAATCAATTCTTTATAAATGTTGAAAAACAGATTTAAAATAATTCTGGTATAATATATGAAAATTTAACTATAAATTGGTCAGTAATCAAAATCGAAGCCCCTGTGTAATTGTCTCAGCCCAGAACAAACGGTTATGGAAAATTATGTTGTGCTATTTTTTCAGAATGTTTGAACACAGGAGAGGCGGACCAATATAAACGTTGACACTTCTAGTGAGTGAGAACACTTGGCTGTACAGTCAGCTGAAACCTGTGATATAGTATAGGAATTTTTTTTTTATTTTTAGATACATGTAATAAACATTAGGTGTGTTCCTTAGCATGTCAAGGCTGACATTGATGGGGAGTGGTTAGTACACGGATGTGTACCTGATAGTTCTGTAGTACGCTCCCGGATGACTGAAAGTTCAGTCTGATGATATAACTTTAATGTTTGTTTGAGCACGGTGTGGCCGGCTCTAGAGGACACATGGACTTGGCTAGTGAAGAGCCAAGAGAGTTTAATAGCTAGTTTTTGATGGTAGAGTAGGGACATGTTATTTAGCTATGTCAGTGAGGGTAGGATGTATGTTTCCTGATATTGGAGGATTGCTGTCAGTTGACAGCTGAGAAATTTATGAAATATGAACATGTTTATTATGATGTTGGACTATTATTTGTCAAATTTTATTAGTTAGGTTAGCTTTTGTTTGTGGCATGAGTTGAATTGTGGGTTTGGATACTAAACCTCGTGAATTTTAACAAATTAACAAGGTTTACTAAGTGCTTGTGCGGGGGGGTTGTAACAAACTAGGCTGTTGTAAGAATTATCCAGAGTGGTTTATCGACAAAAGAGAATGGGAAGCTGAGCCGCATGGTGACCTGACCCCCAGGGGAATTCGCGGTGGAAATAACCGACGCTTTGTTCATATCTGCGTATAATGAATCATCCTATAGTATTCAGGAATTTAGAGAAAATTAGCCTTTATTCATTTTGCATTAAAATTGTATTGTATAATAGTACTGGGTACAATATCAAGAGTATTCTAATTATTGAGTTTAAGTCACCATCAGTGACGTCACGAATCAGATCTAACTTTTGAGGCGGAGTGACCGGCGGTCATAGGTCAGCAGGGTTGACATGTCTAATATTTCTCAAAGTTTTAATAACCATTTTTGTGATCGGGAACAGCTCTGCCGTTAGATGTTTGTAATTTAATTCAGTAAAATAATTCAACCAGTCTGGATCAATTCAGTATAAACAGAGGATAATTGTTATAACTTAACCGTGCTAAAGTAACTGGGTAAGCGATGCGGAACAATACAAGGTTCTAGTCTGGGTAGTCCAGACAAGAAAAAAATCAGTGTGAATACGGGAGCAGCTGGGAGAGGTCAAACATCTTACCTCTCCCCAAGACCACCCAACACCTAGAGCTGTGGTCGCCCAAGGTATAGTTGCTATGGCTATGTATAGAAATAGTCTTCTCATTTGCCATTCAGGTCAAGTAGGGAGTGTTAAAGTGATAGGGAGTGAACCTATTTAGATTTTGTCTTAGTTTTCTTTTAATAAATTAAATTTGTTATTAATTTGCATTTTATTGTTTCCATGTGTTTTATGTGTATACTTGTCCTGGTCACGTGGTCCACACGAGGCGGAGTTGCATTGGGCGCCGATTCTAACATCGAATCGGAATTATCATTACCGTGTAATTTATTCCACACTCAAGGTCATCGTTTATAGTGGGGATCAAGCCCCTAGGTTGATTAATTAGCGTGATCGATCCAGACCTCGATCATTGCTCTTGTATTACTGGTCTGGTGGTGGCAGCAGAGGTGACTCTAGGGTTTTGTTCAGAGCTTAGGTCACGTCATACTGGGTGTAGAATCCTAAGTCGGTCAATCGTCTTAGGACCACGTGGCGTGGAGTTGGCTTTGGTAAAAGTTTTGGAGTCCCTTGGTTTAGAAATAAAAGTAAGAATACGGGTAGAGGGAGAAAGAAGGAAGTAAAGAGAGAGGAACCCTAACCCGTGTTACAGCGGGACCAAAGAGCCAAAGCTCAACCCCCGCAAGCACAAATAGGTGAGTACACACAAATTAAGAGGTAGTGGAGGAAATACAGAAGAAAAAGGACAGAGGTAAATTAGAATAGCTGCAACAGGGCCAGGAATGACTATATAAACATAAAAAGATTGTCAGAAACAAACTATGAAGATGATATTGCATCCAAAGCAAAGAGACAACCGAAACTCCTACTTAGCAAATATAAGACGGAAAATGACAGTGAATGACCAAGTGACCAGGTTAAGAAAAAGGGGGAGGCCAGTATACAGAAAATGATACAGAAATGTGTGAGAAGCTCAATGCCTGCTTCTATATGGAGTGTTCACTACTGAGCCTGAACAGCTCCCAGAGCTAGATGAGGCAGCAGCCCCCTGATGAGACACTACTATATATTGAGGCAACAGTAGAGGAAGTAAGAACACAACTAGCACCACTGCATGTAACTAAAGCTACTGGACCTGATAGGATATCACAATGGATGTTAAAAGAAGCAGCACAGGCCCTCAGCATACCTCTAGCGCTAATCTATAATGAGTCACTTACACAGGGGCAAGTGCCAAACTGCTGGAAGAAGGCAAATGTGGTGCCAATCTACAAGAAAGAATATAGAGAAGAGGCATTTAACTACAGGCCAGTGTTGCTCACAAGCATCCCTTGCAAAGTACTTGAAAGAATAATAAGATTGAGACTGGTTGCACACCCAGAAAGAATTAGGTTTGTAAGTAAACAACAACACAGCTTAAGAGAAGAGAAATCATGCCTGACGAACCTCCTGGAGTTTTATGATAAGATAACGAAAATAAGGCACGACAGAAGGATGGGCAGATTGCGTATTTCTGGACTGCCAAAAAGCCTTTGATACAGTACCACACGGAAGGCTGTTATACAAACTTGAGATGCAGGCGGTAGTAGACGGAAACGCACTATTATGGGTAAGGAATTACCTGACAGACAGGTGTCAGAGAGTGACAGTGAGGGACGAGGAGTCGAACTGGCATATAATAACAAGCGGGGCGCCTGAAGAATCGGTGCTGGGTCCCATACTATTCCTCATTAAAGTAAATGACTTGACTGCAGGAGGTGAGACCTTTATGTCAATGTTTGCATATGATGCAACACTAATAAGGAGGGTTGAAGCAGATGAGGATTGTAGGATTCAAGATGAATTGAACAGGTTGCAGAGATGGTCCGAGAAATGGCTGCTCGATTTCAACACTAACAAGTGCAAGGTGATGGAAATGGGAACAGGAGCCAGGAGACCGAAAGCCCAATATACGATGAAGGGAAACTACCTCACTATAACGTCTAGAGATAAAGACCTGGGAATGGACTTAACGCCAAGTCTAACTCCAGAGGCTCACATAAAAAGAATAACGTATTTATTCTATTTATTTTATTTATTATTAGACTGTATGTATTAGAGTGTAACTATCACTGTCACTGTCACTGTCACTGTTCTCATTACCACTAAATAAGGTTTCACCAACAAATGGATATATCATGACTCAAATTGGTGGCTAAATTATTTTGTTTCTAAAACGGTTTGATTTACACTGTTGTAAACCTGACTGGACCAGCCACAAGTGTACCACACCAACCATACCCCCTCACCGCCTGTTTGGTCCAGCCACAAGTGTACCACACCAACCATACCCCCTCACCGCCTGTTTGGTCCGGCCACAAGTGTACCACACCAACCATACCACCTCACCGCCTGTTTGGTCCGGCCACAAGTGTACCACACCAACCATACCACCTCACCGCCTGTTTGGTCCGGCCACAAGTGTACCACACCAACCATACCACATCACCGCCTGTTTGGTCCAGCCACAAGTGTACCACACCAACCATACCCCCTCACCGCCTGTTTGGTCCGGACACAAATGTAAAGGTTTACACAGATTGGAGGAAGCATCATTCCTGAAGTGTGTCTGACGTCTCGTGAGTGTCCAGAGACGTCCCGAGACTTCTGCTGACGTTGTTACATGGGACTTCTGCTGACGTTGTTACATGGGACTTCTGCTGACGTTGTTACATGGTTAAAGCAGAAGACACTTCCCCGTTACTAGATCGTTACCCTTGACTTATACAGAAGTTAGGGGAGCATAGTTCACCTCGCGGCCCGCATGCACTCCTGGTAATCCTGAGGTCGTCCCGCTATGTAAATTAGTGTGGAAATATTCCGTTCCGGATATCGTCTCATTTTCAATTCGCCTGCATCCCGTTTTTGTTGCAAAGGGTTAGGCGATGTGAGGGAGGACTGAAGGAAAAGTAGGAGGAAGGGAAGGGTGAAAGGGAAGGGCAGGAACGGGTGGAGGAGCTCGAATGTGAAGAAACACGAAACTACTGTAATCAGAAGCCATAAATTACACACAGACCGGGCCTTATCAGCGGCATGTTACACAGTGCCTCGTTACAGCGGCCGGGTACAGCAAGGCAGGTCTGCCTGCAGTGGGCTGGATGCTGGGGCGGCCGCAATTAATGACCTGTGTCCGGGAGAGCGAGATAGTGTCGGACGGCGGGGTAGTTGGGCCATTACAAGCAGCGGCTGAACAGTCTTACTGAGCCAAGGTCATCCTGTTAGTGCGGGTCAGCTGAGTGTGGGGGTACAGTCTGGCCTCACACCCCTCTGATGAGTGACCTGCCTCCCACCCCTCTGATGAGTGACCTGCCTCCCACCCCTCTGATGAGTGACCTGCCTCCCACCCCTCTGATGAGTGACCTGCCTCCCACCCCTCTGATGAGTGGCCTGCCTCACACCCCTCTGATGAGTGACCTGCCTCACACCCCTCTAATGAGTGCAACCCGTTCTCGCAAATTCGTAAAGTCAATATTGACTTATTAACTACGTGCATAGGTGATATACTAAACATAATAGATACCCTTAAAAAGATTCATAGAAAACACCGACCTTACCTAACCTTGTTAGTATCTTAAGATAAGCATCTTATTGCTTCGTAATTACAATTATTACTTAACCTATACCTATTATAGGTTAGGTAATAATTGTAATTACGAAGCAATAAGATGCTTATCTTAACATACTAAGTAGGTTAGGTTAGGTCGGTGTTTTCTATGAATCTTTTTAAGGGTATCTGTTATGTTAAGTATGTCACCTATGCACATATTTAATAAGTCAATATTGACTTATTAAATTTGCGAGAACGGGTTGCTGAGTGACCTGCCTCACACCTCAGGCTCACAGGTCAGGCTCACTCACCCCTGCAGTAGTGACAGGATGGAACATTGTGGTGTGGGTGGTGTGGTGGTGTGGGTGGTGTGGTGGTGAGGTGGTGTGGGTGGTGTGGGTGGTGTGGGTGGTGTGGGTGGTGTGGGTGGTGTGGTGGTGAGGTGGTGTGGTGGTGTGGGTGGTGTGGTGGTGAGGTGGTGTGGGTGGTGAGGTGGTGTGGGTGGTGTGGTGGTGGTACCAGTATCATGTGGAGCTGGCACCACTGCACCATGTGGAGCTGGCACCACTACACAATGTGCTGCTGGCACCACTGCACCATGTGGAGCTGGCACCACTACACAATGTGCTGCTGGCACCACTGCACCATGTGGAGCTGGCACCACTACACAATGTGCTGCTGGCACCACTGCACCATGTGGAGCTGGCACCACTACACAATGTGGAGTGTAACAAGTCACACTAATTAACTCTTATGTGTCGGCAACTAATTACCATAATCACTAATGACACCTGCAATCATTTAACTATTAATGACATCTGTAATTACTGTACTGACATCATTAATTACAAATGAATACTTGTTCCCGAGGTCTCCGTCAACCAGTTAGGGCAGGCAAGAGCTCCTGCAGGCAAACTTGCCAGGGGAGAGCATACTCTATGCTCTATACGTTCTTGCCATCCCTCGAGCTCTATATATCACCCAAGTCTCGCTCAAGCTTTATGGTCAGGGCTCCAGGTCTCGCTCAAGCTCTATGGTCTGGGCTTCAGGTCTCGCTCAAGCTCTATGCTCTGGGCTCCAGGTCTCGCTCAAGCTCTATGCTCTGGGCTCCAGGTCTCGCTCAAGCTCTATGCTCTGGGCTCCAGGTCTCGCTCAAGCTCTATGCTCTGGGCTCCAGGTCTCGCTCAAGCTCTATGCTCTGGGCTCCAGGTCTCGCTCAAGCTCTATGCTCTGGGCTCCAGGTCTCGCTCAAGCATCCTCATCACAGTTCCGACTCCCGACTGATGTACCCTAACCTAACCTAACCCGGACTATATTAACTAAACATAAAAAACAAGGTGCTCTTTGTCTTGTCACACACAATCGTATATATAACAAGTTAACTCTAAACACAGGTCAACGTTTCAACATGGCGGTCAACGTTTCAACATGGCAGCCAACGTTTCAACATGGCAGCCAACGTTTCAACATGGCAGCCAACGTTTCGACATGGCAGCCAACGTTTCAACATGGCAGCCAACGTTTCGACATGGCAGCCAACGTTTCGACATGGCAGCCAACGTTTCAACATGGCAGCCAACGTTTCAACATGGCAGCCAACGTTTCAACATGGCAGCCAACGTTTCAACATGGCAGCCAACGTTTCAACATGGCAGCCAACGTTTCAACATGGCAGCCAACGTTTCAACATGGCGGCCAACGTTTCAACATGGCGGCCAACGTTTCAACATGGCGGCCAACGTTTCAACATGGCAGCCAACGTTTCAACATGGCGGCCAACGTTTCAACATGGCGGCCAACGTTTCAACATGGCAGCCAACGTTTCAACATGGCGGCCAACGTTTCGACATGGCAGCCAACGTTTCGACATGGCAGCCAACGTTTCAACATGGCGGCCAACGTTTCAACATGGCGGCCAACGTTTCGACATGGCAGCCAACGTTTCGACATGGCAGCCAACGTTTCGACATGGCAGCCAACGTTTCAACATGGCAGCCAACGTTTCGACATGGCAGCCAACGTTTCAACATGGCGGCCAACGTTTCAACATGGCGGCCATTCTGTGAGGAAAGATATGGATTTTGAGAGTCATGTGGCTCTGAAAATGCATGTCCTTTCAATTAAAGTTTCGCACAATGTTGCTTTCGATCAAATTTAATTAAAGTAATACCGGCTCACATATACATGTCTAACCAGCATAAATATACTAAATACAATCATACACAGGGTGTGTGTGGGTGAGTTACCTTGGGAGGAGGGAAGGAGCTGTTTTAGGAGAACTTGACACACACGGTATGTGTGGAATATCTTCTTCTTTCATACCTAAAATGAAAAGAAAATTTGCAATTATAATCAATGAAACGAACAAGAATAATACTATGCACAATATACTACAAACCAAGTTACTGAAGGTAATAATGATGAATAATATGTTATTACACAATTTATAACATCCATTGACATTTAACAACAGTTTATATAATGGGCGATTACACGGCTACCGAGTTGTAATGACAGGACCTGAGTTCACCAAGTAACTAGCAGTAACTGTCATCAATCAAGGCGGCTATATTTGCATTTATTAAACCAGTTTATGAGCTCCGAAGTTCCATGACGTAGTCCATAACAACAATAACGTTCGGTTGTGCAGTTACGAAGTTCGTAAACCGCTTAACGAACACTAGCGAAGCTCCAAAGATTAGGGAATGATGTACCGGTTTCGTCAGTGGACACGTAAATGCTGGAAGAATTTTGGTCAAGGAAACCACAAGAACGACGTGATCTATCAATGAGAAAACCCTAAAGAGCTCCGGGTATCGAACCATGGTCCTGGGTACCGTCAGACAAACACCTTGGCCCGTGGACCACTCAGCCCGTCTTCCAAACAAAGATCCAAAAGTGATTCCATGCACCCACCAAACCCCCTGTTTATTAATGAAAAGCGGTTTACACACGACTCACAACTGCTGACGTTCGAACACTTCCGGAACAAGTGCTTCACTGACGAATTTTGTTCGAATCACAACGCTATAAATGCTTCACCCACGTACTACAAATACAAATAATCGCCAACAGAACCTAAACACCTAACCTAACCTATCCTATGCCTATATATACACAATATGTTAATATATTATAATATTAATTTATACTTGAGAAAATTCCCGTTTTGAATGAACAGCATGTTAAAATTTATGAATGCGTCTGTGGGGTTGACCGCTGGACGTAATGGACTTGAGTCGAGGACGGGTTGGGACCACTAGGGGGCTTACTGTGGAGGCACCGAGCTGGTAATCAATCTAAATTATGACGGTTAAGTCAGGTGAATCCAGGTGACCCGCATACTGCCTGGCGCTGGTCAAGCAGATCTCCACCAAATGCTCCCGTCAGATACACAATGAAGTCACGAAGTTTTACATTACATTCTTGTAAAGCCACTATTACGCGTAGCGTTTCGGGCAAGGTCCTTAACCCTAATTTCCCCGGAATACGACCCCGCCGAATCGTTTAACAACCAGGTACCCATTCACTGCTGGGTGAACAGAGGCTACAGTTAAGGATTGGCGCCCGGTCAATCCTCCCCGGCCAGGATTCGAACCCAAGGCAAGGCGCTTGCGAAACGCCAGGCGAGTGTCTTACCACTGCGCCACGGAGGTTGTATAATTGTCGTGGTCTGTGGGTCAAGGCGTGAGTGTTGGGTCACTCAGGACGCTGGATCGAGCTCCCTCCTACTTAACCGATTTTCACATTGAAATTCTCTAATGGTTCAGTTATGGCTGAAACGTTCAGATTACTTGTGTCTTTACATAATTTAAAATGTGTATTTCATATCATGTGTCAGTGAAGTGAAGCACCGTTGCACCTGGTCAGCACTGAATGGGTGACCACGCGGACTGCCTCGCCCATGGATAGGAATATCCTTAAAAACCGAATACAATATGCTTCCTCTCTCCGACTAGTTTTCTTTGGTAATCAGTCTTGTTTAGTCTCCCCCTTACTTATTTTTATCTATTTTCTTCGAATTCCCTGGCGTTGTTACATCCTCTTTAACTCCAGAATGTTCGGGGGAGACTATGCTAGAAGTTCACCGTTTGCTTCCTTTCCCGACTTTCAATGGCACACAAACAGTTCTACTACGTGCACTCGTTTTCTGATTTGTGTTCACGAACTAAAGTAGATTTACACGTACATTTACTCCCCCCAATTAGTTCACATTTGAACATGAATTAATCCTGATCAACGCATACTTTCGGATTTCTTTCTTTCATGAAGGCATACTTTCCTGAATTCCTATTGCCCAAAATTACACACAATTCTAGGATATTAATTGATACTAATTGGTAGGCATTCGGATTTACACATGCTCTTAGATGGTTGGATTTACACATGCTCTTAGATGGTCGGATTTACACATGCTCTTAGATGGTCGGATTTACACATGCTCTCAATGACTCCGATTTACACTTGCTCTTAGATGGTCGGATTTACACATGCTCTTAGATGGTTGGATTTACACATGCTCTTAGATGGTCGGATTTACACATGCTCTTAGATGGTCGGATTTACACATGCTCTCAATGACTCCGATTTACACTTGCTCTTAGATGGTTGGATTTACACATGCTCTTAGATGGTCGGATTTACACATGCTCTTAGATGGTTGGATTTACACATGCTCTTAGATGGTCGGATTTACACATGCTCTTAGATGGTTGGATTTACACATGCTCTTAGATGGTTGGATTTACACATGCTCTTAGATGGTCGGATTTACACATGCTCTTAGATGGTCGGATTTACACATGCTCTCAATGACTCCGATTTACACTTGCTCTTACATGCCCTCAGTGCCTTGGATTTACACACATGATATCTGAATTTATATTGCGCAATTTACAGAGTTTACACAAGCGTATGGACCCAGGACAGAGGTCACAGACGGCGACACACACACACCTGCTGCTGCTCTCCTCTCACCCAACACCTGACTAACAGATGTTGACACACACACACACCTGCTGCTGCTCTCCTCTCACCCAACACCTGACTAACAGATGTTGACACACACACACCTGCTGCTGCTCTCCTCTCACCCAACACCTGACTAACAGATGTTGACACACACACACACCTGCTGCTGCTCTCCTCTCACCCAACACCTGACTAACAGATGTTGACACACACACACACCTGCTGCTGCTCTCCTCTCACCCAACACCTGACTAACAGATGTTGACACACACACACACCTGCTGCTGCTCTCCTCTCACCCAACACCTGACTAACAGATGTTGACACACACACACACCTGCTGCTGCTCTCCTCTCACCCAACACCTGACTAACAGATGTTGACACACACACACACCTGCTGCTGCTCTCCTCTCACCCAACACCTGACTAACAGATGTTGACACACACACACCTGCTGCTGCTCTCCTCTCACCCAACACCTGACTAACAGATGTTGACCAGACCACACACTAGAAATTGAAGAGACGACGACGTTTCGGTCCGTCGTGGACCATTCTCAAGTTGACTGTGATGAGACGAAGGAGGCACGGGGATAAGTAGGCGAGAGAGAGAGAGAGAGAGAGAGAGAGAGAGAGAGAGAGAGAGAGAGAGAGAGAGAGAGAGAGAGAGAGAGAGAGAGAGATGGAAAGCTTAGAGGAGGAGAAGAGCAAGGCAAAAAGGAATGGAAAGTAAGGTGTAATAATAGCAATAAGAAAGGGCTCGCAAGAGAAAACAAAAAAAAAGATAAAAGAAAGATAAAAGGAAGAGCAGGCTTATGTTAGGTCACGTATGTTAGAAAACTTAGAACATTTAAGTATGTACTGTGAAAGGGAAGATTCAACAGCAGGTTCAGTCAGCAACTCAGGTTCATGTTGGGTAGGTTGTGTATCAGAGCGGATTCAACAAGACGGCGACTGTGTAGAGTAGAGGCAGGAAAGATTATTTTGGAGGAAGACCAATCAATAGGATGATTAGAATCCCTAACATGACAAGTGAGCATTGTTTGTGTCTACAGACTTAAATTAACACCTCTTTTGTGTTCCTTAAGTCTGTCATTCAGTGTTCGGCCAGTTTCACCAAAGTAAAAATGGTCAGTTTCATCACATTATTGTGACCACTTTATGCATTATTATTATTATTAATATTATTATTATTATTGTTATTATTATTATTATTATTGAGGGTAAAAAAGAAATACAGTTGATCAACTAGCTAACTCTAATGGCGCTCGGCATGTATTTTGTTGTATTAATACAAATACAATAGGTGGCGTTTTGAGTAATGGGGGAATGTGGACCCATGTATATCATTGCTATACTCAGCTATACACGGTGTGGGGGGGGGGGATAATACACTGGACGGGTATACAGAGAAGGATACACAGTTTACACACATTATTGCGAGAGACAGGTTATCTTCTGTCTACAGCAGCAGTGTACCGTGAGGGGGCCCAGTGTACCTGTACCTTCCTGTCTACAGCAGCAGTGTACCGTGAGGGGGCCCAGTGTACCTGTACCTTCCTGTCTACGTGTCTCGGCTGTGTCTGGGTACCAGTGATAGGAGGAGCAACCCAGCTGGTTGCCAGTTGCCAGCTGGACACCTCACACAGTTGCCAGCTGGACACCTCACACAGCTGCCAGCTAGACACCTCACACAGTTGCCAGCTGAGCACCTCACACAGTTGCCAGCTAGACACCTCACACAGTTGCCAGCTGAGCACCTCACACAGTTGCCAGCTGGACACGTCACACAGTTGCCAGCTAGACACCTCACACAGTTGCCAGCTGAGCACCTCACACAGTTGCCAGCTGGACACGTCACACAGTTGCCAGCTAGACACCTCACACAGTTGCCAGCTGAGCACCTCACACAGTTGCCAGCTGAGCACCTCACACAGTTGCCAGCTAGACACCTCACACAGTTGCCAGCTGAGCACCTCACACAGTTGCCAGCTGGACACCTCACACAGTTGCCAGCTAGACACCTCACACAGTTGCCAGCTGAGCACCTCACACAGTTGCCAGCTGGACACCTCACACAGTTGCCAGCTGAGCACCTCACACAGTTGCCAGCTGGACACGTTACACAGTTGCCAGCTAGACACCTCACACAGTTGCCAGCTGAGCACCTCACACAGTTGCCAGCTAGACACCTCACACAGTTGCCAGCTGAGCCCCTCACACAGTTGCCAGCTGGACACCTCACACAGTTGCCAGCTGAGCACCTCACACAGTTGCCAGCTGGACACCTCACACAGTTGCCAGCTGAGCACCTCACACAGTTGCCAGCTGAGCACCTCACACAGTTGCCAGCTGAGCACCTCACACAGTTGCCAGCTGAGCACCTCACACAGTTGCCAGCTGAGCACCTCACACAGTTGCCAGCTGAGCACCTCACACAGTTGCCAGCTGGACACGTCACACAGTTGCCAGCTGAGCACCTCACACAGTTGCCAGCTGAGCACCTCACACAGTTGCCAGCTGAGCACCTCACACAGTTGCCAGCTGAGCACCTCACACAGTTGCCAGCTGAGCACCTCACACAGTTGCCAGCTGAGCACCTCACACAGTTGCCAGCTGAGCACCTCACACAGTTGCCAGCTGGACACGTCACACAGTTGCCAGCTGAGCACCTCACACAGTTGCCAGCTGAGCACCTCACACAGTTGCCAGCTGGACACGTCACACAGTTGCCAGCTGAGCACCTCACACAGTTGCCAGCTGGACACGTCACACAGTTGCCAGCTGAGCACCTCACACAGTTGCCAGCTGGACACCTCACACAGTTGCCAGCTGGACACCTCACACAGTTGCCAGCTGAGCACCTCACACAGTTGCCAGCTGAGCACCTCACACAGTTGCCAGCTGAGCACCTCACACAGTTGCCAGCTGAGCACCTCACACAGTTGCCAGCTGAGCACCTCACACAGTTGCCAGCTGGACACGTCACACAGTTGCCAGCTGAGCACCTCACAGGGTTGCCAGCTCTCAACCTTCTCTAACCCCAAAGACCAGATCACCAAAATATATCTTAAGCTGCAACTTTAATTTCTTAAAGAATACTGAAAAATTCTTAAAAAAATACTGAATACTGAAACTAATGTTTTATCAAAGACATTAAAGCAACCCGTCCTAATAGAGCGTCGCCTTATGACGTACACTCTACCTACGGCCAAAAACTGTCGTGCTAGAAAATGGTAGCGGCTCGTGAAGTTGACATAATGTCCCGTTTTCTGTATGTGGGTCCTCTGGTTGGTTAGGATAAGGGCACTTTAGTACGACAATTTCTTAGCATTTGGAAACCTTAGGAGAACGGGATGATTAAACCGCTTTAATTATTAGTTTGATACTAAACATGCCGGATAAGAACACCTATGTTAGGGAGATAGTACACACGCCAGATAACAAGAGTAACAGCGTAGTATAGGTATGTGTACAGGACAGTATTGACGGTACTCTGTTTCCAGTGTTGTGGTGATGGAAAATGTGCACCAAATGTGTGTTTCCCACAGTCTCTCTCACGTCAGTCCTTACTGCTTTCCCAGAGTCTCGGTTCAAACATTTCTCCCGAGGCTGATAGGCCTTGAAAACCCTCCGGAGGCTGATAGGCCTTGACAACCCTCCGGAGGCTGATAGGCCTTGACAACCCTCCGGAGGCTGATAGGCCTTGACAACCCTCCGGAGGCTGATAGGCCTTGACAACCCTCCGGAGGCTGATAGGCCTTAACAACCCTCCGGAGGCTGATAGGCCTTGACAACCCTCCGGAGGCTGATAGGCCTTGACAACCCTCCGGAGGCTGATAGGCCTTAACAACCCTCCGGAGGCTGATAGGAGTTAACAACCCTTTGGAGGCTGATAGGCCTTAACAACCCTCCGGAGGCTGATAGGTCTTAACAACCCTTTGGAGGCTGATAGGCCTTAACAACCCTCCGGAGGCTGATAGGCCTTAACAACCCTCCGGAGGCTGATAGGCCTTAACAACCCTCTGGAGGCTGATAGGCCTTAACAACCCTCCGGAGGCTGATAGGCCTTAACAACCCTCCGGAGGCTGATAGGCCTTAACAACCCTCCGGAGGCTGATAGGCCTTAACAACCCTCCGGAGGCTGATAGGCCTTAACAACCCTCTGGAGGCTGGTAGGCCTTAACAACCCTCTGGAGGCTGATAGGCCTTAACAACCCTCTGGAGGCTGATAGGTCAAGATTTATTTTCATGCTCTCCCTCTAGACATACGCTCATGTTCTCCCCTCTAGATCATGTTCCTCCTCTAGATACACTCCTGTTCTCCCTCTAGACATACCCTCATGTTCTTCCTCTAGCTATACCTCTCATGTTCTCCCTCTAGCTATATCTCTATATCTCTCATGTACTTCATTTAGACATACCCTCATGTTCTTCCTCTAACCATGCCTCTCATATTCTCCCTCATGTCTCATACCTCTCATGTTCTCCCGTGTTCATTACTTAAGGAGCAGTGTTAAAGTCTTCCCCAAAAAATAGTTCTTCAAATATTAGCAGAGTCTCTGGCGTGATCTACCGACCCTCCATTGTTTACAAATGCAAAAAAATATCCTAAGCCACGTTTTATTTCCTCCTATGTCATTTACAAAGACCTTTGAGATTAAATTGCCTACGCCAGCCCTTTCATCGCGTCGAAAAGCTTGCCGAAAAAGGCCTGAATTTTGCCCTGTAAGGTCCTGAACGCGGCCTTGATGAAGTGTCTAGACGCGACTCATCACGCTTATAAACGTGCAGATGAATAGGATGCTGCTCGCAAGAGGAGAGTCATTATTTTACCATTGTTACTGAGGCTCTTGGTCCGCGTGTGACTAACTCTGGGCTCTTGGTCCGTTTGTGGCTATTAACTCTGGGCTCTTGGTCCGTTTGTGGCTATTAACTCTGGGCTCTAGGTCCGTTTGTGGCTATTAACTCTGGGCTCTTGGTCCGTTTGTGGCTATTAACTCTGGGCTCTAGGTCCGTTTGTGGCTAACTCTGGGCTCTTGGTCCGTTTGTGGCTAACTCTGGGCTCTTGGTCCGCGTGTAACTAATTCTGGGCTCTTGGTCCATTTGTGACTATTAACTCTGGGCTCTTGGTCCGTTTGTGACAATTCAATTGCGTTCAGTGGAAGCATTATACAGTTGAAATTGTTCATAGATTCATATTTTTTTCGTGTTTCTAATTTCATGTGTGACGATAATCTCTTTCAAGAGAGATTGAGCCTGCTCTTCCCTATATCATTCACGTCATGTTACAAGTACAAGATACTATATTGAAGATACGTCCACCAATATCGCCAAACGTTTTGCCCAGGAAGCAAAGCGTACCTTGCACCACCAGACACGCCGGCTCCTCCGCCCGCCGTCAACGAGCAAACTACCCATTCTCCGCCTGCCTGCTCCTGATTGGCTGGTGTATCGCCGACCGCACCTGCACCAGCACTCACGCCCCCTTCCTGAGTCGACGTCTGGGCCAGCTCACGCCGTATTCCTCGGAATATCTCTGTGCTCTTAGGAGTTGACATCTCTCTCTGGTAGACAAAGCCCTGGCTGTCGTGTACTAAGGGAGGTGGCAGCTTTAGCCAGTATTCTCAGCACCTGATTATATTATCATTATTGTCTTGCACTTCATTTTGTTTTAGAGCAAATTTTACACCTATTAATTATTCATGTTGTTTTGTTTGTTGACTTGTTTTGAATTTTACGTAAGCCAAGGGATTGTCTTTGTTCATATCTTGTTTTCTAGAGTAATTAAAATTTCATTGTTTATACTTTGTGTTTTGTGTGTCTTCCTATTACCTTACCACAGACAGGCAAGCAGTCTCTTTTTTTTTCTGTAAATGTGACAAGGCATTGCCACCTGCCATTGGAGGACTGCCGAACATCAACACTCCAACACTTTACCGTCACACATGATATTGTGAATGAATAAATTTGACCCAATGACCAATCCTAATAAGTAACTATCACCTTCCCCTTGAAATTAGTAGTTACTTAAAGCATGCATGTGGCTCGTTAGTGCGAGTCTAAGGTAAGTTAATTATCCCTACAAGATAAATATTTACCTTTTTTACGAATTATAAGTGTGTACTATGGTTATTAGTGTGAAATATGGTAGTTAGTGTGAACTATGCCTATTCCCTAGTAACCTTTATTTAATGTTTTTATTCTTTCAGGCCATGATTATCACACATTATCCTCCTTTAATTATCCTTTATCACTGATTTATTGTGCCGTATTCCCGTATATTATTATACTTTGTTGTACTTGAAAGCATAAGGACGTCTGGTATCTTGGAGACACTAATGAGGCTGTTTAATGGGGATCGAACTTGCATCCCGGGACTCCTCAGGCGTATACACTACCCACTGAGCCACGAAAGGCTTCCTATCCCTTCTTATTATCCATGATCACTCTGCCTATGATGTCCAGATTTGTGATGTGTTAGTCACACTCTGATACCCACTATTTTATATTTCTGAATTATGGCTTTTATTAAAAAATCACTTACATATTTTATTTATTATATCTTTTGTATTTAAGTGGGTTTAAAGTTAATACAGAAGGTAAGTAAAGAAGCTAGTGAAAGTCCCGCTTTAAATACAGCTTGTGCCTGGAAACACAAACCGAAACTGTCTCTATTTTCCACTTGTTACAACTTGTAATAAAGTTGTTACATCTTGGCTTAACGTGTTTATGACGTATTAGAACGTTGTTACAACTTGCTATATTGGTTGTTATAACTGGTTAGGTGGTGTTAAAACTTGTTCGAACGTTGTACCAACGTCGTAGTTTCGGTGTGTGTTTGGTGGGTGTTTGGCTATCCTCGTTATTGGTGATTGTTTGGCTATCCTCGTTATTGGCGATTGTTTGGGGTATCCTCGTTATTGGTGATTGGCTATCCTCGTTATTGGTCAATGTTTGGCTATCCTTGTTTTATACAACTGTTTGCATATCATTTTTATGTGTGACTTGAGAAAAACACACGATATCCTCATTATAATGCGATGTTATCATTCAATTTCTTTTTTATTTTTATATACGAAACTTCTTGACCAATAAAGTTTGAAATTTGGTAATCAATAAAGTATGGAACATTCTTGACGAAAAAAGTTTAAAATTTCTCGATCAATACAGTGTGAAATCTCTTTGTCAATAAAGTATGAAGTTTTTTTACGAACAAAGTAAAAAACGTCTTTATCAATAAAGAATGGAACTTCTTGATCAATAAAGTATGAAGCTTACAGATTAAAAAAAAGGTATTAAACTTCTAGATCAGTAAAATATTAAACCTCTCGATCAATATAGTATGAAACTTCTCAATCAATAAATGATTAAAACCTCTAGATTAATTAAGTAGAAACTTCTAGATCAATAACGTATGACACTTCTAGAAACTATGATGGTTCGAGATGATGGTGGAGGTGGTGGGGGGGGGGGGGGGGGGTGTGAGGGGGATGTTGGGTGAGTTGATCAACTCATCACCAACTTCATGATGGGAGGACATCAACTTCCTGATCAACCAATCAACCGTTCAACCTATACGCCCATACTCTCCGGTTATCAAAACGCCACAAAAATGATGTGCTAAGTTGCCCGAACCAAACCCTAGCGAGGACCAATGAGTATAAAAGGACCAATGAATAGGTCTGCTCTCCATGGTCCAGGAGAGGGGCTTGGACTATCCCCTCTACTCGGTCCAGTAGAGGAGCTTGGTCTATCCCCTCTCCAGGATCCAGTAGAGGAGCTTGGTCTATCCCCTCTCCAGGATCCAGTAGAGGAGCTTGGTCTATCCCCTCTCCAGGATCCAGTAGAGGAGCGTCATATATAAACACACTCGTTCCCTCCACATGGGAAAGTTGGTCTGCCAATGCAGGTGAATTATAAAATCGTTAAACTCATCGACACAAATGAAAAACATTACAAAGAGGCGTAGTTTAATCTTGCAACATCTGGAGCGACATCAAGAAAATTGCAACACTGCTTGTTACCAGACATGGTAAGCTTTAAACAAGACACAAGAAGACTAAAGCTCAGTACACAAAGATGCTGCACTACATCCCACAGCACTTTCCTCCCCCAAACAAGTTAAAAGAGCATTTAGAGTCCAAAAATAACGGAATATAAACACGACAAACTGATCGCTAATGATCTGATCCCCAGCACTATCTAACCCCCGAAAATCACTCGCTCTCTCTCTCTCTCTCTCTCTCTCTCTCTCACGTGATCAATATCGATAGTTTGGGTCTTCAGCAATAAGTAAAAGAGGCGCCGGAAGCAGCCAGATAATGGAAAGGAAATGTCTTTTCCACCCGAGGAAGACGGGAAGGCTGGGAGTTGGTGGTAAAGTAGTGAATAAAAAGACCTGAATGATATAGACCGCGTCTCCTTGCTATTTTTGTTTAGAAAGCCATAAATGCCGAGTTTTATATCTTGCAGGAAAAGATCCGTGTATTATTGTTATAATTATTATTATTATTATTATTATTATTATTATTATGAAGCCGAATTGATTCACTCAGCTTCGAGACTTCCCCCCCTCCATTAAAGCTTCTTCCCCACCCCCATGCAAGGTTCCCACCCCCCATGCAAGGTTCCCACCCCCCATGCAAGGTTCCCACTCCCCATGCAAGGTTCCCACTCCCCATGCAAGGTTCCCACTCCCCATGCAAGATTCCCACTCCCCATGTAAGGTTCCCACCCCCTATGCAAGGTTCCCACCCCCCATGCAAGGTTCCCACTCCCCATGCAAGGTTCCCACTCCCCATGCAAGGTTCCCACCCCCCATGAAACGTTCCCACCCCCATGCAAGGTTCCCACTCCCCATGCAACGTCCCCACCCCCATGCAACGTTCCCACCCCCATGCAAGGTTCCCACCCCCATGCAAGGTTCCCACCCCCATACAAGGTTCCCATCCCCATGCAAGGTTCCCACCCCCCATGCAAGGTTCCCACCCCCATGCAAGGTTCCCACCCCCATGCAAGGTTCCCACCCCCCATGCAAGGTTCCCACCCCCCATGCAAGGTTCCCACTCCCCATGCAAGGTTCCCACCCCCTATGCAAGGTTCCCACCCCCCATGCAACGTTCCCACCCCCATGCAACGTTCCCACCCCCATGCAAGGTTCCCACTCCCCATGCAACGTTCCCACCCCCATGCAACGTTCCCACCCCCATGCAAGGTTCCCACCCCCATGCAAGGTTCCCACCCCCATGCAACGTTCCCACCCCCATGCAACGTTCCCACCCCCATGCAACGTTCCCACCCCCATGCAACGTTCCCACCCCCATGCAACGTTCCCACCCCCATGCAACGTTCCCACCCCCATGCAAGGTTCCCACTCCCCATGCAACGTTCCCACCCCCATGCAACGTTCCCACCCCCATGCAACGTTCCCACCCCCATGCAAGGAAGGACATACTGAGTACCGAGGTCTGTATATACCTTCTACTGTCCGTGATGGCTACTTTCCCTGCCAGCTCTGTCAGCTGGCGAGGGAGTGTGACCATCCTGTCCTTACTGTTGACTAAGGAAAGTGTCCAACCCTGGCTCTTGGCCAGGGAAGTGTCCAGCCTCAGCTGTTAGTGAGAGAAAGTGACGAATTCTGACTGTTAGACAACTGAAGTGACCAGCCCTGGCAGTTGGTGTGGAAAAGTGACCATTCCTTACTGTTGGTGAGGATAAGTGACGAGCCCTGGTTGTTTACGCGCGGTAAGTGACCAGTTCCGAATGTTGGTGACGGGAGGTGAACAGCTCCATCCAGGCTTTAAGTCTAGCATACATTTATACACACACACACACACACACACACACACACACACACACACACACACACACACAGGTCAACAGTGGTCAAAAAGCCTCACAGCTCTTCTAGCCAGCACAAACCACTCTCCCGCGAGCCATTGGTCCTGTTCCACTTCCTAACTACCAAAGCTACGGATCATTAAACATTTCCACATACCAATTGTCTCCTTGTTTCAGCCGGAGGTATATGTCTTAGATCGATCGATCTAACGTAATCCATATAACGTGGGTTTCCAAGTGCAGTCTCATGGTCTTGTTAAAAGGTGCTCGAGTAGTCATTCTCGACATCAGTCTCCCGACTGGCACTCTGTGATCATCGGGTCGTTAGAGACAGTTCAACACCTGATGAATGGTGTTGCACACACCAGTGATCATCACAGGCGTGCAACGCAGGGTGTGCATAGGCTTGCAACTTGGTGACAGGTCAGTGACACACTGACCTATGGGTCCCCAGAGTTAAGGGACCCCAGAGTTAAGGGGCCCCAGAGTTAGGGGACCCCAGAGTTAAGGGACCCCAGAGTTAATGGACCCCAGAGTTAAGGGACCCCAGAGTTAAGGGACCCCAGAGTTAAGGGACCCCAGAGTTAAGGGACCCCAGAGTTAAGGGACCCCAGAGTTAGGAGACACCAGATTTAAGGACCCCAGAGTTATGGACCCCAGAGTTAAGAGACCCCAGAGTTATGTACCCCAGAGTTAAGGGACCCCAGAGTTAAGGGACCCCAGAGTTAAGGGACCCCAGAGTTAAGGGACCCCAGAGTTATGGACCCCACAGTTGGAGACCTCAGAGTTAGTGACCCCAGAGTTATGGACCCCAGAGTTAAGGGACCCAAGAGTTAGGAGACACCAGAGTTAAGGACCCCAGAGTTAGAGACCCCAGAGTTAAGGACCCCAGAGTTATGGACCCCAGAAGTTATGGACCCCAGAGTTAAGGGACCCCAGAGTTAAGGGACCCCAGAGTTAAGGGACCCCAGAGTTAAGGGACCCCAGAGTTAAGGGACCCCAGAGTTAAGGGACCCCAGAGTTATGGACCCCAGGGTTATGGACCCCAGAGTTATGGACCCCATAGTTAAGGGACCCCAGAGTTAAGGGACCCCAGAGTTAAGGGACCCCAGAGTTAAGGGACCCCAGAGTTAAGGGCCCCAGAGTTAAGGACCCCAGAGTTAAGGACCCCAGAGTTAGGGGACACCAGAGTTAGGGGACACCAGAGTTAGGGGACACCAGAGTTAGGGGACCCCAGAGTTAAGGACCCCAGAGTTAGGGGACACCAGAGTTAGGGGACCCCAGAGTTATGGACCCCAGAGTTATGGACCCCAGAGTTATGGACCCCAGAGTTTTGGACCCCAGAGTTATGGACCCCAGAGTTATGGACCCCAGAGTTATGGACCCCAGAGTTAAGGACCCCAGAGTTAGGGGACACCTGAGTTAGGGGACCCCAGAGTTATGGACCCCAGAGTTATGGACCCCAGAGTTATGGACCCCAGAGTTAAGGACCCCAGAGTTAGGGGACACCAGAGTTAGGGGACACCAGAGTTAGGGGACACCAGAGTTAGGGGACCCCAGAGTTAGGGACCCCAGAGTTAAGGACCCCAGAGTTAAGGACCCCAGAGTTATGGACCCCAGAGTTATGGACCCCAGAGTTATGGACCCCAGAGTTTTGGACCCCAGAGTTATGGACCCCAGAGTTATGGACCCCAGAGATAAGGACCCCAGAGTTAGGGGACACCAGAGTTAGGGGACCCCAGAGTTATGGACCCCAGAGTTATGGACCCCAGAGTTATGGACCCCAGAGTTATGGACCCCAGAGTTATGGACCCCAGAGTTAAGGACCCCAGAGTTAGGGGACACCAGAGTTAGGGGACCCCAGAGTAAGAGACCCCAGAGTTAAGGACCCCAGAGTTAATGACCCCAGAGTTAAGCACCCTAGAGTTAGAGACCCCAGAGTTAGGGACCCCAGAGTTAGGGACCCCAGAGTTAGAGACCCCAGAGTTAGAGACCCCAGAGTTAGGGACCCCTGAGTTAGGGACCCCAGAGTTAAGGACCCCAGAGTTAGGAACCCTGGCCAGGGCAACATGTCATCCCGATAAAGTTCATAGACAATAGATCAAAGGTGTTGAACACTAGAGGAAGAGTTGTCACTAAGCTCTTGGATTTAAGAGTGTGAGGCAAGGGGCAGGAGGAGGGACAAGCCCAGGGACGCTCAGGGAACACAGGAACATCTGAACACCACAGTAGGCAACACGGGAACCCCGGGGGGGGGGGAGCCAGGAGCAACAAGGGAACCATGCTGTTAATCATTGAGGAAATTAACGAAGAGAAAAAAAAAGAGGAACAGAAGTGTTTTTCGAGAATTTCTAGTAATTGGGTCGTATGACTGACTGGTTGACTGACTGACTGGTTGGTTGATTGACTGGGTTGACTGATTGAATGGTTGACAGACTGGCTGGTTGATTGACTGACTGACTGGGTTGACTGACTGGGTTGACTGACTGACTGGGTTGACTGACTGGGTTGACCGACTGACTGGGTTGACTTACTGACTGTCTGACTGACTGTCTGACTGACTGGTTGACAGACAGACTGACTGACTGACTGTCTGACTAATGTAGTTATTAGCCCCTGCCATCGCTCATTCACTACACCTCTGTATATTTGAGTATATAAATCATGTCAATTTAACCGCATATAAACACCTCGGCCTCCGGTAAACTTGGTACAATTAAAAGAATAATCCGGTTCTTAGTGGTCCATTCAATATTCATGAAAGTTCTTATAACATATCCTTGCAATAATTGAAAGCATGAGTAATGCTTGGGGATTAATTCTGCAGCGAGAGCGTTCCTCACTGTCAGGGGATTAATTCTCCTCTTAAATCCCCCCACCGCCCTCATAACTGGTGCTGTGGTGAGTCTCCCTCCTCACTCACACTCTCACCATGTCCTCATGAATCACCAGACTTGCACGCTGGAGAGTCCGTGTCACTCTTGACACAAGGCCCGCTGTTGTTACCTTGAGAGAGAGAGAGAGAGAGAGAGAGAGAGAGAGAGAGAGAGAGAGAGAGAGAGAGAGAGAGAGAGAGAGAGAGAGAGAGAGAGAGAGAGAAAAAAGAGCAGCACCTGCCCGTGCAGCATAGACACCTGCCCGTGCAGCATAAACACCTGCCCGTGCAGCATAAACACCTGCCCGTGCAGCATAAACACCTGCCCGTGCAGCATAAACACCTGCCCGTGCAGCATAAACACCTGCCCGTGCAGCATAAACACCTGCCCGTGCAGCATAAACACCTGCCCGTGCAGCATAAACACCTGCAAGTGCAGCATAAACACCTGCAAGTGCAGCATAAACACCTGCAAGTGCAGCATAAACACCTGCAAGTGCAGCATAAACACCTGCAAGTGCAGCATAAACACCTGCAAGTGCAGCATAAACACCTGCCCGTGCAGCATAAACACCTGCAAGTGCAGCATAAACACCTGCAAGTGCAGCATAAACACCTGCAAGTGCAGCATAAACACCTGCAAGTGCAGCATAAACACCTGCAAGTGCAGCATAAACAAAATATTATATAACAGCATCATCGCTTGGAGAAACAAAGTCATCCACGAACCTTCGGCCCGTTTGAGTGACTCGATGACTCAATTTTATATCTATTAAAAAAATATATATATCAGAATTTTCTCTCCCGAGTGTCTTTTTCTTTGAATGCAATGAAAGCATTTCTATATTTCGAAATTCATTTTTTTTTTCAAAGGCAGACACGTATTGTAAGAAGTATAAAACCAACGTCGACGATAATGCCAGATCCCTTTTTTGGAGGGATTTGACGATACTGTTTTGAAGACATCAAAGGCGGGAGGGACACAAATATTTTCTTCTTTCAGGGTTTCTCTTGCTGTGATCTAGAGTCTTTGTCATAGGCACTGTGAGGGGGGGGGGGGAATCTTTATGACACCAGAGGCTGCTTGTACACTGAGGCATGATTCTCTCTCTCTCTCTCTCCCTCTCTCCCTCTCTCTCTCTCTCTCTCTCTCTACTTCGCTTACTGCTTATTATTTTTGATTTTCTTCCATTGTGTTTCTTTCTGGCACCAATCTTGGTCTGCTTCTGTCACAAGGAAACGGTGAACTGTGTACAAAATAGGATGAACAAGAAAAGAATAAATTTTCAAAATATCAGTCCAAACAAGATGAATAATATATATATATATATATATATATATATATATATATATATATATATATATATATATATATATATATATATTATATATATATATATAAAACCTATGAAAATAATGAGTAATTAAGTCACTTAACATGATGATAATTAATATAACTCTGAGCACGTGAGGTTAATGTAGGCCTGAAATTAGCAGAAAATATTTGCGAGGAATAAATTAAATTTTTTTCCGGTTTTCAATTTACGGCGAACTTTTTTTCGTTGTTTTATGGCGGTCGTAAATTAACACGATATGTTTACTGTAAATTATTATTGTAAATGTTGAGGAAAAGTGGGGATGAAAGTTGTGCATGGGGACACGGAGAGTGACCCCCCACACACACATGTGACCCCCACACACACATGTGACCCCCACACACACATGTGACCCCTCCACATACGTGACCCCCACATACACATGTGACCCCTACACACATGTGACCCCCACATACACATGTGACCCCCCCATACACATGTGACCCCCACATACACATGTGACCCCCACATACACATGTGACCCCCACATACACACGTGAGCCCTCACACACGTGAGCCCTCACACACGTGAGCCCCCACACACGTGAGCCCTCACACACGTGAGCCCTCACACACGTGAGCCCTCACACACGTGAGCCCTCACACACGTGAGCCCCACACACGTGAGCCCCACACACGTGACCCCCCCCCACACACACAGACCACCCGGCCGCCCCACAGACCACCCGGCCGCCCCACAGACCACCCGGCCGCCCCACAGACCACCCGGCCGCCCCACAGACCACCCGGCCGCCCCACAGACCACCCGGCCGCCCCACAGACCACCCGGCCGCCCCACAGACCACCCGGCCGCCCCACAGACCACCCGGCCGCCCCACAGACCACCCGGCCGCCCCAAAGACCACCCAGCCGCCCCAAAGACCACCCGGCCGCCCCACAGACCACCCGGCCGCCCCACAGACCACCCGGCCGCCCCAAAGACCACCCGGCCGCCCCAAAGACCACCCGGCTGCCCCACAGACCACCCGGCCGCCCCAAAGACCACCCGGCCGCCCCACAGACCACCCGGCCGCCCCAAAGACCACCCGGCCGCCCCACAGACCACCCGGCCGCCCCACAGACCACCCGGCCGCCCCAAAGACCACCCGGCCGCCCCAAAGACCACCCGGCCGCCCCACAGACCACCCGGCCGCCCCACAGACCACCCGGCCGCCCCAAAGACCACCCGGCCGCCCCACAGACCACCCGGCCGCCCCACAGACCACCCGGCCGCCCCACAGACCACCCGGCCGCCCCACAGACCACCCGGCCGCCCCACAGACCACCCGGCCGCCCCACAGACCACCCGGCCGCCCCAAAGACCACCCGGCCGCCCCAAAGACCACCCGGCCGCCCCACAGACCACCCGGCCGCCCCACAGACCACCCGGCCGCCCCAAAGACCACCCGGCCGCCCCAAAGACCACCCGGCTGCCCCACAGACCACCCGGCCGCCCCAAAGACCACCCGGCCGCCCCACAGACCACCCGGCCGCCCCAAAGACCACCCGGCCGCCCCACAGACCACCCGGCCGCCCCACAGACCACCCGGCCGCCCCAAAGACCACCCGGCCGCCCCAAAGACCACCCGGCCGCCCCACAGACCACCCGGCCGCCCCACAGACCACCCGGCCGCCCCAAAGACCACCCGGCCGCCCCACAGACCACCCGGCCGCCCCACAGACCACCCGGCCGCCCCACAGACCACCCGGCCGCCCCACAGACCACCCGGCCACCCCACAGACCACCCGGCCGCCCCACAGACCACCCGGCCGCCCCAAAGACCACCCGGCCGCCCCACAGACCACCCAGCCGCCCCAAAGACCACCCGGCCGCCCCACAGACCACCCAGCCGCCCCAAAGACCACCCGGCCGCCTCACAGACCATCCGGCCGCCCCACAGACCACCCAGCCGCCACACAGACCACCCAGCCGCCCCACAGACCATCTGGCCGCCCCACAGACCATCCAGCCGCCTCACAGACCACCCAGCCGCCTCACAGACCACCCAGCCGCCCCACAGACCATCTGGCCGCCCCACAGACCATCCGGCCGCTCTACAGACCATCTGGCCGCCCCACAGACCACCCAGCCGCCTCACAGACCACCCAGCCGCCACACAGACCATCTGGCCGCCCCACAGACCACCCAGCCTCCCCACAGACCACCCGGCCGCCCTACAGACCAATACTCTGGACAAGCGGAGGAGTATCCGGCCCAGGGCCAGCTCTGGTCCGAGGCAGCCGGCCGCTTACCGTCAAATTTCCGCATCTCGTCCATGTTCAAATTGGCAGATAGATCGGCCGACGAAAGGCGACAAAAATCGATGCAATTTCCTTGGCTTATTACTTCATGGTGAAGTATGGTGCAATGTATGGTAGTGTTGTATGGTAGTGTTGTATGGTAGTGTTGTATGGTAGTGTTGTGTGGTGTGGTGCGGTGGGTATGGTAGTGTTGTGTGGTGTGGTGCGGTGGGTATGGTAGTGTTGTGTGGTGGTGTACAGTGGGTATGGTAGTGTTGTGTGGTGTGGTGCGGTGGGTATGGTAGTGTTGTGTGGTGTGGTGTACAGTTGGTATGGTAGTGTTGTGTGGTGTTGTACAGTGAGTATGGTAGTGTTGTGTGGTGTGGTATGGTACAGTTGGTATGGTAGTGTTGTGTGGTGGTGTACAGTGAGTATGGTAGTGTTATGGCAGACAAAGACAAAAGGGTTAACTGGAAAACGTTCAAAGGTTTGCCACCAGACTAGTACCCGAACTGAGGGGTATGAGCTACGAGGAGAGACTATTAAACCTCACGTCACTGGGAGACAGAAGATTTAGAGAGGACTTGATCACCACATACAAGATACTCAGAGAAATTGATAGGGTAGATAAAGACAGGCTATTTACGACAAGGGGTACACGCTCTAGGGGACACAAGTTGATATTGAGTGCCCAAATGAGCCATAGAGACGTTGGAAAGAATTTTTTCAGTGTCTGAGTAGTAGACAAATGGAATGCATTAGGAAGTGATGTGGTGGAGGCTGACTCAATACACAGCTTCATGTGTAGATATGATTGAGCCAAGTAGGCTCAGGAACCGGTGCATTAGTTGATTGACAGTTGAGAGGCGGGACCAAAGAGCCAGAGCTCAACCCCCGCAAGCACAATTAGGTAAGTACAATTAGGTAAGTACACACACAGGAAGCAGCCCGTAACAGCTGTCAAACTCCCAGGTACCTATTTAATGCTAGGTAACAGGGGGCATCAGGGTGAAAGAAACTGACCATTTTTGTTTCTCCCCGGCACCGGGAATCGAACCAGGGCCACAGGATTACGTGTCCAGCGTCCTATCCACACAGCCACCGGCCCCCCTTCACTCACACCCCCTTGTGAGTACTCACCTATTTGTACTCGCCTATTTGTGCTTGCGGGGGGTTGAGCTTTTGTCCCGCCTCTCAACTGTCAATCAACTGGTGTACAGGTTCCTGAGCCTACTGGGCTCTATCATATCTACATTTAAAACTGTGTATGGAGTCAGCCTCCACCACATCTCTGCCTAATGCATTCCACCTGTTAACTACTCTGACACTGAAAAAGTTCTTTCTAACGTCCCTGTGGCTCATGTGGGTACTCAGGTTCCACCTGTGTCCCCTTGTTCGCGTACCACCAGTGTTGAATAGTTTATCCTTGTCTACCCTGTCAATACCTCTGAGGATTTTGTAGGTAGTGATCATGTCTCTCTTTACTCTTCTGTCTTCCAGTGTCGTAAGGTTCATTTCCCGCAGCCTTTCCTCGTAACTCATGCCTCTTAGTTCCGGGACTAGTCTAGTGGCATACCTCTGAACTTTTTCCAGCTTCGTCTTGTGCTTGACAAGGTATGGGCTCCATGCTGGGGCCGCATACTCCAGGATTGGTCTTACATATGTGGTATACAAGGTTCTGAATGATTCCTTACACAGGTTCCTGAACGCTGTTCTGATGTTAGCCAGCCTCGCATATGCCGCAGACGTTATTCTTTTTATGTGGGCTTCAGGAGACAGGTTTGGTGTGATATCAACTCCTAGATCTTTCTCTCTTACCGTTTCATGAAGTATTTCATCTCCCATTCGGTATCCTGTGTCTGGCCTCCTGTTTCCACTGCTTAATTTCATGACCTTGCATTTACTCGGGTTGAACTGGCGTGTGTGTACACTCACCTATTTGTGTCTACAGG
>NC_091168.1:27331280-27333780 GCF_040958095.1 Procambarus clarkii | reverse complement strand
ACCTGAGTCAAGCTATGTTGGAAGTCTGGGCTCTATAGCCCCCGCTACATTGGGCCCAGACCAAGCTGCTTCCCAGACTCTCCCGACTACCCCTCTCTGCTCCCCTCCCACCTCTGTGGCAGGGGGTGAGCCCCAAGCCCCCAGTGGTGACCGCTTCATCACCTGGAGTGACTCTGTCTCTCGTTGGCGCCTTTTACCCCCTCTTTTACCAGGGGTGCTCGGCGCCGTCACCTCCGCACTCGCACGATTCCTTCCGGTTCTAATACATTCCGAGCTTTGTTCGGTCCTGCTACGTGGACTGTGTATTTTGATCTCAGTCAAGTTGATTCTACACCTGATGATTTATTCCTCCATAAACACCTCGTTGATTCGGTGGAGACCTTTGTCACTTTTAACTCCACCCATACTGGTACAGGTGCTGTTGCTGCTCCCTCTCAGGACGTGACTGTCCGCTTAGCCTCGTTCTGGGAAGGGTGTAGGGGGGGGAGGGTGTAGGGGGGAGGGGATAGTCTTGCCACGACACACTTGCACCAGCACAGAGAGGAGACTCCCGCTAGTCACGGTTGCTGAGCCACGCCAGAGTCTCCAGTTATCAGCACGACTGCGCTAACCACTGGGAAGTCCTTCACTTCCGGTTAAAGAAAATATAATTATTTATATTTGACCATTTATGTTGATTTACTGTTAACTGGTTATGACGCTTGGCAAGCCACCCGGAACGAATATGCTTAAATTAATTATATTAATCACCTTTTTTATTATTATATCTGACACATGTAGTTGTTGTTGCCTTTGAACAATGTCAACTTTGGGCAGTGACATTGTGACGAAAGGAAATATTGACAGCATCGTAACCGGTTTCACATGATTCGTGACGACGCCATTAGACTCCTGGTCAGTAAGTAGACTGAGGTGATGTGGACTAGATGGTGGACCAGACGGTGGACCAGAAGGTGGACCAGAAGGTGGACCAGAAGGTGGACCAGATGGTGGACCAGGTATTGATCTAGACGGGTCTATTATTGTGAACCAGACTGCAGACCACAACACCAGCTAAGCCTGGCCAAAATCATTATATAAATGTTCATGTAAATCTCGACTAACAATATAATATACCAATCGATTCATTTTAATTTGTCAAACCATATAAATATCCCCCCAGACCTGTGAAGGCAAACTACTAGTGAGACAAATATGAATCATACAGTCCAATCTCTATAAATAATATATTAAAAATAAAATTAAATATAATTAAATAAATGAATAATTAATAATAATTAAAACAACAAAACTCTGCTGGTGAGTTTCCCCCACAGGGATGTCTGCTGTAAGAGTGTAGCCTGGAAGATACACCGACGCCGGCAAACGGCTTCTTTTCTTTTGTTTCAGAAGGCGAGTGCGGTGACCCGTAGGACCGTCCGTACTGCTCTACGAGAGTTGGAAATCTTATGTCTCCACCATTACCACCGACACTCCTCTGCCTCAGAGATGCCCACAAATCTACAAGATAGCGGGTCAGTTTGTTCCAGTTGTCTCGCCAGTCTTTGAAGACTGGAAACCCTGGAAACACAAACCGAAACTGTCTCTATTTTCCGCTTGTTACGACTTGAAATAAAGTTGTTACATCTTGGCTTAACGTGTTTATGACGTATTAGAACGTTGTTACAACTTGCTATATTGGGTGTTATAACTGGTTAGGTGGTGTTAAAACTTGCTCGAACGTTGTACCAACGTCGTAGTTTCGGTGTGTGTTTGGTGGGCACCTCCGCGGTACTACGGTGGCGGATCCGGTGTCGGTCGCGACCGAACTGGGTTCCCACTTTTCGACTTTTAGCTCTGGTTCTCATCTTCCTCCATCTTTCCTTACTCGTAAGGTCCTTCTTGAATCTCATCCTTTAGGTTTTCGCACGCATCTCCAGCTTCGCTATAACGATCCCTTCTCTCTCTCTCTCTCCAAACTCCAGTCTGCCCTGACCCCTAACCGGGGGAAATTATGTGAAACCCTGGTTAGGCTTCAGTGGACGCCTCAGGATCCTTGTGGGTGCAGTAGTACTCCACGTTACAATTCTTTTTACCATGTGATGCAGTCGACTACAGCGCGTCTGGGAACAACCAGTGCATAGGTTCGAACCCTCATCAAAACTCCTGTTGGATTGATTCATTGATATATCACGTTAATGTGATTTCTCTGTGTGTCGTAGGTGCTACTGTTGTTGTAGCTGCTACTGTTGTTGTAGCTGCTAGTGTTGTTGTAGCTGCTACTGTTGTTGTAGCTGCTACTGTTGTTGTAGCTGCTAGTGTTGTTGTAGCTGCTACTGTTGTTGTAGCTGCTAGTGTTGTTGTAGCTGCTAGTGTTGTTGTAGCTGCTACTGTTGTTGTAGCTGCTACTGTTGTTGTAGCTGCTAGTGTTGTTGTAGCTGCTACTGTTGTTGTAGCTGCTAGTGTTGTTGTAGCTGCTAGTGTTGTTGCAGCTGCTACTGTTGTTGTAGCTGCTACTGTT